>NW_013666507.1:115878-141200 GCF_000517525.1 Limulus polyphemus
GTTTTATTCAAACCTGAATTCATGCAATTGACAGGAATTCAACATTAGTTGTAGATAAAAATTATTCTTTGAAAGATTTGGCTACTTATGTAGTGATTTTTGTATGGTTTTTTGTATTCATCCCAAACCTCGTTTTTATACTTTTTGGCATTGTCATCCCTACATTATACTCAATTGTTGCTAACTTTTTTATTACTCGTTCCCCTCTTTTTTAGAAAAAAAAACATTTCACTGTAGTAGGTTGATATGTTGATATATGAACATTTGTTTTATTTTTATAATTCAATGGTAATATATATTGTTAATATATCACTTTTGTCAGTTTCTTCATTAAACTTGTAGAGTGACCTCAGATATTGATATTATAGCATTCAATTGGCTACACTAGGTTATTAATCATCACTGGTCATAATCTTAACTTCTTTGAACTTAATGTTGAGGAACCTACAGTAAGGAAAGAACATATGAAAAATGTATAGCTGTATCATCCGTATATTCATGTTTGCATTATTTTTGGCACTGCCATCCCTACATCATTTTACATTTACAAAATGTTTTTTATTACTTCTTTGCTGAAGTTTTTTGCCCAGACTGAAAGATAGTGTATTCTATGAATGTGTGTAATAAAATTTAATACTATATGTATTTCTTTTTTATTCCTTCACTTCATACATAATATAGAGGTTAGCTCCCAAAAGACACCAACTGTATAGCATACAAAGCATTGACTATATTCTACATTACAGTTATCTAATGTTCATATATTACTGGCTGGTAAGTCCTGTTTCACCATGTATTTAAGCTTTTTAATGGAACACCATAATTCTGTAAGAAAGCTAACTTCAAGGGGCAATGATAACATCACCTACACTAGAATTAAGGTTTCTTTTTTGTTTTTTTAGCTTATACTAAACACTATTGTGCTTAGTAATAGCCTGTTTCTAAGTGTTCTTAAAATGCTTTTCTGTCATACTAAAGCCATTGCAAAACCTTCACAAATTTTTTTGATTAGAATGGGAAAAGAAAAAAGAACGATGAACACATTGGCTCTTTAGCCAGTACCTAGTTCTCCATTTTAACAACACTTTTCAATGATATTAGGAGTCTCACAAGCTGTGAAATACTCGATAATGGCAATTAGGTGTTCAAATAAGGATGTAACTCAACCACAGCAGCTTTTTTTTTTCTCAGCCCATTCCTATATACTAAGCACTACTATGTTAAGTGATATATTATAAGTACTGTATCCCTCTCACTTATTTTAACTATTTATTACTTGATGCAGCCTCAACATAATGGTAATTTTAAAAAAAAACATAGAATGGAAAGTTCTTTGCTTGACACCAAAAAATGATATCTTTGCATAAAAATTTTTTATTTCAGTAAGAAATATGCAATTAATCTATATCAGTGGTTCCCAACCTTTTCACCACCAAGGACCCCTTTTATTTTATTTTTTCCTCACAGCCCCCATGTTTTTGAAAGATTCCGTCTACCCAACAAACTATTTTTATTAACTAATAATTAACTTGTTTTCCCATTTTTCACTGTCAAATAAAAGACATATATAACTGAGTGTGCAATTAAAAGAACAGCAGTATTAAAAAATTACTTGTTTAAAGAGCTGGTTAATGTTGCTTTATCGATACTATATTCCACATTTTTTCCCACGAGAATGCATCAAGGACCTTAGCTGAATTTTTAACGGCTTTTCTCACATACTTAGAGAGCCAGAAAAATTGTGACAGTTATAGAACAAACTCAGATTTTTACGTTGTTATTATTCTGTGTCTTTCCGTGCATTATTTAATTAAAGAACAGAGCTTACAAACCCCCAGTATTAACTTCGTGAACCCCTGATCTATATATTTACTTCTAGATCTCTAGCCATTTAGTCTCTTCTTCCTATCACAAGTTACACCTCTAAAGGTGATTTCAACTTATGAAGTTTGTGGCAATTTATAAAACTATAAATATATCTATAAAAGTAGCACTGCCAAAGCAAATCAACAATTTCTTATACAGCAATATCTATTTGTATAGCAGACCATTAAATTCCACTTTCTTGTGAACACATTCAGTGCTGTAATACAGTGATAAAATATATTGTACTTTATGGTTTGCTGTGTTCTGAATTTTTTGCAAAGCTACATGAAGGCTATCTGCACTAGATGTCCCCAATTTAGCAATTATAGACTAGGGGGAAGGCAGCAAGTAAACACCACCCACTGCCAACTCTTGGATTACTCTTTTACCAACAAGTAGTAGGATTGACTGGCACATTATAACATCCCCATGACTGAAATGGCAAGCATGTTCAGTGACAGGGTTTCAAAACTGTGACCCTCAGATTGTGAGTCGAGCACCTTAACCACCAGGCCATGGCAGATCTATACCTTATGGAATCTAATTTAACATAAAATATATCAATTATATCTCCACACCACTGGCAAAATAATGCAAAACTGCAGCAGGAAACACATATAGGGAGTATGTTCCAGTAAATAAAAGAATGCAAAAACACATCTGTTTCTCTTATTCAGCAGAGAGAAGCTAAACAAAACATGAACTAACACACCTAATGTTGCACTATCAGTTCTCACAATGTACATGAGTAAACACATTTGTTTCTCTTATTCAGAAGAGAGAAGCTATAAGAAACATGAACTAACCCAACTAATTCGCACTGTCTGTTCTCACAGTGAACATATGTAATACAAGTATAACCATCTAAAAATAGGTAATTGTGTGGAAACACACTTTAAAAATTGGTTTCAAACTCAAACATCACAAATTAATCTACATAACAGATGTATATAGACTACAACAAAACATGTAACTATTACTTTAGAAACAGTTATACTGATATTTTACAGCCAAAACAAATAGAACAATATAAGAGATGCTCAAAAACTAAAGAGACACTCAGTAGAGTGCATACCTCTGCCACACAGTGTTGATTATATTCAATTATGAAAATGTCTCCATATATCTGTTGTTATCAACAGACATGGACTATTTTTGACATGATAATAAAGAGTAATATTCTACATAAATCCATCAAGTTTAATCAAAAACTGATAATTTTTGACTGAGTTATAGAGCAAAAACAGTGTAAAAAAATCAGTCCTCGTATTAACGAATAGATTAATGGATTTTCGTGACCTTGACCCTCCAAAAATAATCAATTCTACGTTGGGTCATAGTCCAAATGCATACCAACTTTTGTTGAAATCCATTCAGCCGTTTTCCAAACATCTTGCTGATAAACACACAAAGGGTTGAAAATATAACCTCCATCCACCTTCAGTGGTGAAGGTAAAAATGGGATTTCCTTTCCCACTTGATGAATACACTAGGGCCCTGCTATAGCACAGATCTTACACCCCAAAATTTTCATTTAAATTTATCCTTTCAGCATGTATTTCCAGTCATTTTTGTGATGTGTCAAACATTCTTGAAGTACAGATGCCAGATAACAATCATAGCCACCTAACAAGCAATTCAATAAAATCCATGAAACTTTCTTTTTCATTTCATGTCATACTCTACATGAAAATACAAACTAGAAATCATTGTTTTTCTATATATATATATATATATATTGTTTAATATTGTGTTATGTTTTAAGAAAAATAACTAAATATTAAGGATTTATGAGTAAATATCAATAATAATATATGGATGTTCATAAGCACTTACACACTTTGTAAATCTATACTATTAAATTCCAACCATCTATCAAGTTTATTGGATCAGATCTAGACTGAGCCATATCATACATATCTTCTCAATTTTTATTACTTTAGACAATTATTGTTGCAATCACCATACTATAAACAAGTTGATAAATCCTCTTCCACAGTGTTCTCGAAGCCAGGAAGGATTACGATTAACACTGTGGGAAATTTTTAGTAAATGTGCTGCTTATTTGCTATCAATGGTGTCATATTACAGTGTCAAGTAAACAGTCTAATGGTAGGAACAGTGATTCATTGCTTTATGATTGGCAGGTTTCTACTTCAGCCACTAACAATAAAATAAACACAGGAAATAGATGTGAAAAGGTTTGAAGTACAGACTCTGAGGGGTATTACTTTGGAACTATGTGATCAATACTAAAAAGGATAGAACAGTACTACTCACTTCATTCTTTAAAGTTTTATGGCAGTTATGAGGGTGGTCAAATTGACACCTTATATAGAGTTAGGTTAGAAAAAATACCAGATAAAATAGTTACTGAGAAAGAAAATGGATGATATTGATTTAGGAGATTTTAGATAATATGCGTATGAAATCTGAAAATTTTCAGATGAAGAGAAATGAAAATATTTTTAATCTTAACATGAAAATCACTTTGCACTAAAAGCAGTCAACACTGACTCCATATATTCAGTTAAATTTTTAGGAATAATAATTAATTAAAAATTCTGATTTTTTGTCCACAAAAGACTTGTAATGTTTACTAAAGGCTTGAAAATTGCATGAAGATATACATGTTAAAAGTTATAGTATGGAAACTGATAGATATGTGGTTGGTGTAATCAACTGAGTCAGTAGAGAAAGAGTTAACTGCTGGATTACTGGTTATGCCTTCACTGTTATTTTAATAATTTTTTTATAATAAAACCTGTAGTCAGATTTAGAATCATCTTTGAGATGGCAGTCTCATGAGTAATTAAGGGGACTTAGCCAATGAAATTTATACATTGTTACTGAACACCATTTTTCACTGTGTAAATATGGATTAAATTTAGAATAGGGTCATCTGTATTTGTACTCATACCAATACAATGATCAAGGCAAAATCATGTTTACTGAATCATGAGAGAGAAAATCTTACACCACTGCCAAGAAACTGAAAAGTATTGACTAGTATCTGATTCTAAGGATATGTAAAGATGAATTAGTCTGATTTTTGGTAAACATTAAAGCAATTTACTAATAAGTAAAATATTACAGAAAGCTTTATGTTCAATAATGAAATGAGAGATCAATAATTCAACAACATAGTTTTAATACTGTGTACTGTTGATGTAAAATCACTTTACTTGAATATCTTACTTGAGAAGACTTTACATTTAACCACAGATTTAATCTATTAGAGAAATAATACAGTACTAAGTTAGCACATATGCCTAAAGAACTAAAAAATACTAAAAAGTTTATGAATAATAATGGATTCCTCAAAATATGGTTAATTGTGTCAACCTGGAAGTTCCCCTTTCTTAACCTGAAAATGTATTTCTGATAGATATTCACCTCCACACATACAACAGCTATACTCCTTGTGCACCTGCCAAAGAGATTTGCATTCCACTAGCCTTGAGATAACTCTCACCTAAATTCACATGTTTATTGTGAACTGCACTGCTTCTTGATAATGTCATCATGTGACAACAGCCCTTCACTAATAAGAGGGTGACACAACCTCCATGCACAGTAACTCCCCTGAAGCACACATTCTAGAGATAACTTCGTTCTTAGACAAGGCAATAAAAGGGTGCACCAGAAGTGGGGAGGTTGGGTAAAAATGTGTGAAGAGATGAGTATCTATTGAAAATACATTTTCAGATTAGGAAAATGTTAACTTCCAAAATGATACCTCACTTCTTCACACAGAACAACTAGAATTCCATATTCAATTGGTGGAGGGACTAGTGCAAAATTTAAATCTAGATACACTCCCTTTAGAAAGTGCCTGAAGAGAAAGCCTATAGTGTGAAACACTAAATGGATAGGGCTTCATAGGGGCACACTTGAGGGAGACTGCATCTTATCATTGACTAGGGTATACTCTTCACCCGGAATGTAAAGGGGAAAAAGACGAAAGGTCTCCAAGTGTCACAGGGATGGATGGAATTTGAGCATGAGCAACTGCACATAAGCAGTCTGTGAGCCAATATGTGTAGTATGTTGAAGGTGTGATCAAACTGTATGTAGTGTGCTCATCTCAAATCTATTGGACACTTTCACTACAGGAGGACACATGGACAGTATCACCATTGCCCTACTTCTCACCACATTCTGCTAAGCCTAACCAATGAGGATTTCTCTAACATCTACCACCTCAGCAGTTAGGAACTGGTTAGTGGCAAGGGTCTCCTGTGCTCTACTTGAAGGTGGGGAGAATTCATGTTGGGGAGACCCAGTGGAATGCCAAATCTCCATCAGCCCACCTACTGGAAAGGTGCTTTACTGGTGAGAGTGCAATAGGTGACTGTAAAACCTTCTACTTAAAAGCTGGTAAGCATGAGCCAAAGTGGAGCATGAGTGGACAGTCACTTTTCTGGTACCAGCTTTTTTCATGATATTCCATGAAATGGTAAGGTCTGAATCAAGCAACCTAGTAATTGTATTGTATACCACAAGGATACCTCTAGCATTCTTATGGAACAATCCATCTCAAAAGTGAGCACTGGTAGAGCCAGGGTGGATGGTTTGAGCACTTTCAATTATCCCTTTCAATTAACAATGTGGTCTTTGGAAAATAAGCATACCCTGGGAGGTAACACCAACCACCTGGTGGGATCCAAGAAAGGTAAAAAAGGGTCCCAAAAAGGTTTGGTTTGTTATGAATTTTGTACAAAGCTACATGAGGGCTATCTGCTCCAGCTGTCCATAATTTAGTAGTGAAATACTAGAAGGAAGGCAGCTAGACATCACCACCCACTAGCAACTTTTGGGCTACTCTCATCAACAAATAGTGGGACTGACTATCACATTATAATGCTTTCACAGCTAAAAGGGTGAGCATGTTTGGTGGGGAAGGGATTTGAATCCATGACTCACAGATTGTGAGTTAAGCTCCCTGACCCCCTGGCCATGCCAGGCCCTCCCTAAAAGGAAAACATATTTACCCTTCTCAAAGACAGTATGTAGATGTAGTGAAGAACAGCAACTGGAGTGAATTGAAACTCTGCAAAAACTGAAACAGCCAGATAATGAAGATAAAGGGAGACAGATGTGTGCAGATCCATCCACATGCCAGCCCTAAGGGGTGTCATCCAAGGTATGGTGAGAATAAGGTGTGAGAAAATGAGACAGTTTATGAATCTGATGCAACTAAAATGTGAAAAGATTATAACTAACACCAGCAGCCGAAGTGTTAGGAAGAAAGTTCTGGTCAAGTTGGAGGAAGAAACTACAGTGATGGAGAGGGCAGAAAGCATTGAAGGCAAAGACATCTGAATGACAATAACAATAGGCAAGAAGGAGAAGAAAGATAAAACAAACATGAATTAAACAGCTCAAATGAAGCCTGTGGAAGAGCATGAAAAGCATGGAAGTAGAGAAAAAACAAACAACAATGGAAATGCAAAATATAGAAGATAAAACCAGTAATCCAAGGCCAAACAACAAGTGAAAATGGCTGAAAGATGGGCCATAGTAGGATGGCCCAGAGGAAGGGAGAGGCAGATGGGTCAACATAAAAAAAATCAACACAAGTGATAAATAAACAGAGGTGAAGGATGACAGGAACATGATCAGAAATCATGAACAAAATGGATGAATGCCCCATGAGTTGAGTAAAGAAATAGAGCTAAAGGGAAGAGTATGGAATTGGAAGACCCTGGAGGACAAGATGATCAGAATATGTGAGAAAGTAACTGAAATGTTGACAATGGTCATCCACAGTCCATGGGGGAAAAAAAAACACTAGGTAGAAAAGATACTTTCCACAAAGAACTGAGGCATGATAAGAAACCAGCAGAAAGATGAGAGGTTGATAACCAGATGCTAGAACCCACTGATCTTGGGAACATAAAAAGACTAAAAAAAAACCAGGTGTAAGGATAAATACCCACTCAAAGGAATTCTTGGCCAACAAATCCAAGACTACATCCTTGAGAAGTTTAAGACAAAGGGGAATGGAGAGAAGTGAAGTGGAGAGATAGGTTGCAGGTGAGAAACTAAATAACTCATCTGATGGATGAAAATGGAGACCAAAAGTTGGCAAAGAAAGACACATGAGCCCCCACAGAACCAGAACTAACAAGATAGTCACAGACAAAATGAACAACAATCCTGACATCAGGCAGTGGGAAGGCTGGAAGTAGAAGGCCAGGAAACTAGGATGAGAAGATGAGACATAGCTTTAGCTGGCCTAGAAACAGGAACAGAATGTCAAAGGAGAAAGACAAGAAACCATACTAGACAATGAGGACTGATACTGGGCCACATCAGTATGAGTTTCCAGTGAGTCAAAAACACTACTAAAGAACTCTGGACAAAGAAATGGAGCCTGACAAAGATTACATATAGCAATGTGAGGGAGACATACACATGTTAGGAGCGAAACCCATCCCAACAGCAGAGGAACCAAGTAAGAATGGATAGAACACAAAATGAATTACAGATCAATGTAGTGAAAAGAAGAGAACAAATCTCTGAAGAAAATACTCTCTTGGAGTATCATGAGGTGCCTCAGTCAAAAAGTAAAGTGCTGAGAGGTAATTCAAGTGGGTAGTAAGAAAGGCAAGAGCATGTAAGGTGGGCAATGTAAAGGAAAATAAAAGTTTGAGGGGTTCATCCTCCAAATGGAAAGGTAGTCCAAAGAGTAGGAATCTAAGAACAGAAGCAAAGAATGGCTGTGAGTGGGAATAAAACAGTCAAGTAAACTATTAGGATGAGACATGTTAGCATGGATTTACAGTTAATAAAGAAATGAGACTACATAGACCCAAAAGTCAGGAGAAAAGAGGAAAACAAAAAGGAAAGAGAAAGAAAAGAACATACCTGTGAATTAAGGCCAAGGAAGAGAATACAAGAGGGAAGGTACTCCTCTATAAATAAAACCTGATGGCTGAAATAGCAGGTCAAATCTCTATCATCCTGATTATGTTGAAACAAGGGGAGAAGGAAAGTCAGCCCAATGGACAGGAAGAGGCGGCCCAGTGTGCATTAAGGAACAATGGCTGTCATGTCCATTATAGTCAACAAGCACCAGAAATCACAAAGACTCAAGTCTTGTGTTAGAAATATTGTCACTATCACGGGACAAATTAGATATTGTCAATTGAGAAGTTATAATGGGTAAGTAGAAAACAATTGTTTGGGTTTCTTTAATAATAAAAGAAATCAGTAAATCTGAAACAAATATAAAGTTTTTGTAAACTACCATAAATCTCATGAAATTGAATAAAAAGTTTAAAACATGTTTGTTCTAGATAGTTTGAAGAAAAATATGAAATTTTCACAAGGGCAAGTGCTTAGGGAGAGTTATTGTCCATAGAGGTTGTGTTGCCCTCCTATTGGTGGAGGGATATTGTCACACAATGACATCATCATGCACCAGCATAGTTCACATCAACCAAGTGAATTTAGATGAGAGTTAGCTCAAGGCTAGTAGACAGATGTGCAAGAAATATAGCTGTGGAAGAAATACTTGGATAGAGCTCAAGAAACCAAACAAAGAAAATGTGATGTTCCTAAATGATTGGTAACTGCAGTATTGTCTCGTATTGGTAAACAAATTGTAAAATAAGAAAATAAATAAACAGATTAAGCCCTAGAGCTTATCATAGATAACCTTAAGAATTATATTTTAACCAGCTTGTAGGATAAAAACTTTTTACATTATGAAGACAAAATACTGCTTGAAATTATCAATAGTAGTATATGAATTAATTTGTCCTAAATGTAACTCAGGGTATAAACAGTTAACCTTCAGACGTCTTCCAACATTAGTGAGCATATAAATCTAAAACAAACAGCCAATTAAGTATACAAAATCATGTACTGCATGACTGCAACATAGGTTTACACCACAGCTCATTCAAAATCATCACAAAAGCTAGGGACAAAAGCACCTACCTATAAAAAAGGTTCTTCTAATTCCTAAAACTAAGCTGCAACTGAACAAAATAAGCTTGGCAAAGAAACTTATATACAACTTTGAAACAGAAATGATTAATCCTCAATAAAATTGATTAATACTTGTTACTTTCACAAACTTGACAGCATATAATGATAAATATATATGATGGAATGTTAGTCTGAAAATAAAGTTGTATTGAATCACTCCCATATTCAAAAATAATACAAACAACTAGGAATAACATTTTTACCTGCCAATAAATTTTTGTCAACTTAAAATGACTATTTAATTACATGTACATCTAAGAAGTAAAAAAGACACGAAAACACTTCCCTATACATGGAATTTTACTGAAAAATTGTATGAACATTAATATATATAAACTAAAACAAAACAGAAAGAGATACCTGTATTACAACCTTGAGCACTATATCTTCTTCAAACATAAGTTAAATCTTTTTTTAATTCTCCTTCCTGAAATTAATTTTTCTAGAATAAAAATTAATATCAAAGAGGTGCTTACTTCTAAGATATAAAAAGCCATTTCTTGATGAATTGATTTCATGCTATCAAAGAAACAAGTGACTAAAGATCTGAATGTCATTGACACAGTGCAGAGCATGTGTCAACTAACCCTTAATTCTGCACTCTTCCACACGTTGCATTGCCCTTGCATGAGGAGGACATATATAAGCTCTGCTGTTCCTGCATAATTGCACTTGCAGTTATGATGTAAACCACTTATATCTTGGTTCTGGGTGGGTGGATGAGAATATATTTCAGAGATAAGTACCTGTTTGAAATTCATGTTAAATCTAAAAACATAAAATACAAAAATAAGTCAGATTACCCAAATTGATATGGAGAAGGGAACTGGAGAGAATCATAAGGACCAAATTTGGGATCTCAGGCAAGAAGGTAATAATCTGGACTACAGCAATTAAAAATGTGATCAAAACAGAGTTGAATAGAATCAAGAACTAGAATGGATTCATTGGAAAATGAGTGGACCAAATGAGGATACTCAGAAAATGCATTCTTCTCAGCAAGATACCTCCTCACACTCATTACCCTTTAAATACATAAAAAAGGGGAGTGAGGCAGTACGTAGTTACCTGTAAAATCATCACATTCTCAGGTCACAAGTGGTGGTATAACAGTCAGTCATGGTCAGATTGCAATTAATTGTCCTGTACATGTAGTGGAAGGTTTTTGAAGAAGGAGTAGACCAGTAATAACTAATAACTGGACAGGATCCCACAGTTAAGGGAGGTCGAGACACAAAATTAGTTTATTCAGTGGGTAGTCACATAGCTTTAAGAAAAACAAAGCAGTAAGGACATGGTATGTAACACAAAATGAAAACAACCTTCATTAAATCAGTACACACAAAATACAATATGTATACTTATGTTAGGAAAATGAACAAACAGTTGCTTTCTACTGAACTTGTAAAATGACTAACTGGATGCTTTCCCTCAAGATGTTTACCCACCAAACAACTCACTTGAGATTCTATGTAGTAATGTTTAAAGTTGGCCCGGCATGCCCAGGTGGTTAGGGCACTCGACTCGTAATCTGAGGGTCGCGAGTTCAAATCCCCATCACACCAAACATGGCAACCTCCGCCTTTGCCTGGTCCCAAGTCCACGATGAGAAAGGAAGAGGGTTGGGCACGGGGCTAGCAACTCCACCCTGTAAAAACCAACCTAGCTACAAGAAACTGCAACAACAACTTCCACTGAGAGGTGTTGTTGCGGCCCTATGTTCCACTGGGAGTTTACAGGAATAAAAAAAAAAAAGTTTAAAGTTAATGCTTCTTACTTAATGGATGTACCAATAGTGACTATGAATACACATGTGACTGGTCATTCTCCTTCAAATTAAAAGAGGCCTTAGCCTCTAGATATCATCTGCCCTAGCTGCAAAGAACACTCTTTGTCTACATTCGTGCATAATATGCAGTGTTACAGCAATACACCTGGAAGCAGAGTTGGTGTTATCTTTAGAGAACAACAAGGTAATAAAGGCAGCCAGAATGAAGTCAACTTAATAATTTTATGGACAATGTGATATGTGAAAACTGTCTAGATTTAAAATAGAATTTTTTTTAAAAAGTCTACATTAATATAAAAATGAAAAAAACACTCAGTATACTTGCATACCAAAACTAAAATAACATTAAAAAAAAAAGACACCTGAAAATGCGGAAGAAGATGTTCTCATAGTTGTAATGGGACTGGTTCCCCATGAAAAAGTTGATCCTCTCTATGGGGAAAAACTGATTAACTAGAAAAAAAGTGTTACAATTGTTAACCCCTCAAAATGAGACAGGTTCAAATGTGACCAAGTTGAGAATGAAGGCAATGAACCAGTGAAACTCCAGTAAAGCAAAAGCTAAAAGAACAAGTGCTGCCCAGAATTGCAGATGAAAGCTATCATTTTTGAATTGTTTGTGTGAACTAATACACAATGGTGATGTAAAAGGGGCAGGAACTAGAGACAAATGTGAAAAACAGCCCAACATTCCAACATTTTGAAGTGCACTGTTGAAGAACCAGGACAATGCTGATTCCCCAAACACAACACCTCAAACAAGGAAGTAACTGTGAAATGATAAAAAGTATTTAGGATGAGGAAGTAAATATCCATCTGTAATAACTCTTGATTCAACCAAAACTTGAGAGGGTGATGGAAGAAATAGGCATTCTGCATAACAACAGATTTCAAGTCAGATACCATTGAGAAGCAAGGTCCCATTGGAGGTATCACATTGAGTGCATCTCAAGAGAAACACTGTGAAATTAAGCCATTATCCCCAAAGCAGAAAGGATGTCTTTGGCAGTAGGTGTTGAAGACAGGAGTATGTACACTAGACTTCTTGAACTGTGATGATACAGTATTTCATCTGCATCAAATACTGTGTTAATACTTAAAGTAGATAAGGACACTCCACCCAAGAGATGTAGCATGGTGGGTGATCAACTGAGACTATGGTAACTGGCACAAGCAGGAATGTTACTGTACACAAACATTTTTATCACTGACAGTGAGATTGCATAATAGTATTGTACCATTCAACTATCTCAAGTGTCAAGTTTCTCATTTTGTTCTTAGATAATATTGATTATTACTTTAAGTAAAAACTGTTACAGTAAACCTTTTTCCAAAAATACTTATAATTTTTATTCTGGTATGAACATAGGACTTAGATACAGTGAAAAACACACATCCTCCTTACTTGACCACACTTGCACTACACAATTAATAATTAACATTTCAATCAAAAGAGCATACAGTGTACTGAAAACCCAGTTTCAAACCCAAACTAAGACTATGAATCAAATTCTATTAAGCTGTTCATGATCATCTTTACTTTCATTCAATTATTTCCTTCTCTAGAAATTATTTTTTGCTTGGCATGCTGCAAAATTTCCTTGTATATTACTCAGATATTGGATGCATTAAATTATAAATTACTAGGTAAACAGGACAAATTCAATTATTCTCTGGGACAAGTTCAACTGTTTGTACAAAGATTTATGGATACAAATAGCATCCTATTCTCTGAAACCCTTACATATTCCAAATTATTAGTTACTGTCAATTAAACATTCTGGTTTCAAAACTTTTTCAATTTGATATTTTAACAAATTACTGATATTATATAGCGACATCTGCATTTGTATTTAAATGGGTTTTCCTTAACTTCCACTGGTAATATTTTACTTGACTTTTGTAGATAACCCCTACCCAAGCTGTACTTCTCATCATGATGTGTGCTACAGGCAATGCTTAATGATGCATATTTTGTTTGATAATTATTTGAATAAATAAGTACATATATGAAATAAAAACTCACCAAAACTGTGTAAATATGTTTTATATTTGAACTACCAGGCTTTGTTGAAATAGTTAAATTGTTTGTTTTCACTTTGACATCTTTCAAAGCTTTCCAACACAAACATGTCAACTATGTAACATATCCTGGATATTGTGTTCCTTCTGTGACAACCAACATGAGGGCTATTTTATTAATATACTGAAATTTGAACAATCAGTATAACTTATTTAATGAAAACAGTCTATCTCTAAATAATAATTTATTAAAGACACTTTAGTTTTAGTCTGTAGTAAAATGATCGTCCATAACCAAGACTTAGGAAGATAAAAATAAATGTTGTCTAGAACTCATATTTCATTCAGGCATCGGCCTACCTATTATTTATGTAATCTATTGAGACAGCCTTGATACTCCATGATAATTAATGGTGAACAAAAAAGACTGATGTAGACAAAACAATATTTATGCATAAGATATGCATATTCATGTTTTAAATATACCAGAATTAACCTGTATAGGTTTTTTGCGGTTAATGATAATTTATTTTTTCACCATCTGTGTCTTGGAAGCATCACTGAAATCACATGAAATTCCCCATCTTTCACCAGATTTAGCCTGTGAAATGAACTTCCCTAATGTTTCCTGGACTGGGAGCGCAAAATATAAATTTCACTGACTTTTTCAGTTCCCCTGAGCTATGTGAACATGTAAAATACAAACTCACCTGATTAATAACAATGGAGATGACAGTGGACTACTAAGTAAGTTGGACATGATGGATATACGTTAAGTAAGATTATATGAACTTCATAACTCAAGGATTAACTACAAGAACACAAACAATTACAAACAGCATGAAGCAAGATGTAGATCTGATAAGGAAAAAATAATCAATATTTGACACAGATTCTAACTCGGGTAACTAAATACACAAGAGATAAGCAGTTTAAACTACCTCATAATAGAGGAAACGGGAAAACTCCTGAGCCAAAGAATCGTGATATGATATAAATTATCTGTTTGGGACATTCATAATGTACTTGTGCATGAGATATGGCTGTGTACTGCCCTCACTGGGCACAAACAATAACAATTTTTCATTTATAACTCTGACAACACAATTAGAGAAATTGTCCTGACTTTCTAAATTAAACAAAACTGAACTTGGTAACAAAATTCTATCCAGATATGAACATAACAATTACTAGGAAATACAAGTTAAATTAACATTAATAGCATGTATGCCAGATGGACAATGAGAGATGAAAAAAACATCTTTCAAGACTGGAGAGAAAAAAAAGAGTGTCACAGAAAGAAAGCAGAGGAAGATAGACCACTTTAGGTAAACAAAAAGGAAAAACTCACGTATGAGGTTAAAAACAACAAACAACACACCACACTGGTGTACAACTGGGCTGGGATACAACTTCTTGCATGTATCTTTCTGTATTGGTCATGGTGCCAGAAGTTGACCTATGTTCCTTTGTTTCCAATGCCATTATATACCAACAGATATATTCGCATAGTACCAACTGCTCAATACATTCAGTATTACTTATTTTAATAGTATACCTTGACAAGACAAAAGTTGAAATAATAAATCATATTATGTATTACAATAAAAGGTTTTTGTGTGAATGCTCAAAATTAAAATCAATGTACATGGATTGTTAACCCTTTTACAATGTGTTTCAAACTTAGATCATAAAAACACCAAACAACACACTGTTTACACCATATGAAATACAATTTTCATTTCACTTGATATACAGTTAAGTACACTGTGTGTATGAGCCCGACTGATATAAGTGATGATACTTCAAAGCATACAAGAATATATCATCAGAGAAGAAGCCCAATACCCAAGATCTTTTGGAAAGTGGACTTTCCTACACCCCCCTCTGGAAAAAAAGTCCACTTTTCAAAAATGCTCATGGTGTTTTGGTTTATTTTGTGATATAGCTCGTATCAGTCTTATTATGATGTAATATCACACACACAGTACTATTAGATGTCATGCTCTGCCAGATAAGCTGTTCAACACCCTATGATTTGTTGTCTGATAAACAAATGGCATAAACAGTGTTTTGTTTATAATCTTGTATGTTGTAGTTTAGTTCTAATACCAAGCAAAAAAAAGTGTTATTGGAAGCCACATGCAACAAACAAGGTACAATGTAAATGTTATCATACATTTTTCTTACTAAAGTCTTGCAGATAACTCTTGTAATTATTATCAGCCTTACTGTAATATTACTAATAGGAAGGCAATAACCTTTAAGAATTTGCATTCCCTTATCAGTATTTTACCAATAAAATTCACTAATAAAATATATCAACTGATTTCCACCCCTCTCCAAGGATCTTTAATATGCTTCATTTTACACCCCTTTAATATGTTTTCTGTATATAATTTGTGACTAACAATTCAAAAAGTCATTTCTAAATACTTGATATTAAATATAGGCAAAATCAATAATTAAGCCTTGTTTGATATACTATTCATGTCAACATTTACAATATAAATGTGTACATGCTTAAAAAATTCAACATTTTTACTAATATCTTGTAATATTTTAAGGTAGGTGAAGAACTTGAAGTTAGAAATATCAGAGCTAAGACTTCCTTGATTTACCATTAAAGAAACTATGCATCAGAAAGCTGCAAACTATATTTTTTCTTAATCAATTTCAATTCTTTATAAATTCTATGAAGGCAGTTTTCCTTTAAGGTTCACTGCATTGTGAATTACACTTTCGATCAATAAATTAGAGTAATAGTATAAAAAAACTCAAAACTAAAAAAGGACTTTTTTTTTGTAGAGCATTTCAAATTATTAAATGTAAATAATGCAAAGATTAATAAAACATAAAATACCAAAATTCTGTATGTTATATTAGAGCAATTTTGGAGCTTTACCACACCATTACAGTCCATTTCACCATGTCCAGTCATACACTATATGATGATTGTGTATCTTAACAATAACCCTGTTGTATAGTTGTAAAGCAGTCATGTCTAAAGCAAACACCCCTTTGTGCACTTCTCAATAATCCATCTAGTGTACAAGGATGATCTTTCTCAGAGCTTGTTCTAATGGACCAATCAGACAGAAATCCATAACAATGTATACAGTGATTTGACCAGGATGTCTTTATATGGAATAGCATAAATACTGATTTCATTCTCCAACTGTTTGAGGTAGTCAACGAATGAAGAAGTATGTCATAGAAGAATGTACATGAGTTATGTTGCTTTTCCAGATAAAATCCTTTTTGATTATACTTTTTGTGTACTGTTGCCTGGTGCATGTGGATGGCTTTTGTCACTGACCTTTGTGTTCTTGGATTCTTAAGGCTGGGGTATGACTTCTTGCATGTCTCTTTCTGTATTGGTCATGATGTCCCAAGTTGACCTATGTTCCTTTGTTTTCCAATGCCATTAAATACCAAAGGATATCCACATCCTTGATCTGAACACATCTTTATGACTTAATAGCATGAATATTTTATGTTGAAAAAACTGTTACATACCCTTCCAAAAGCAATAATTTTTTGTTGGCATCACACTATCTACAAAACAAACAATGTCAAAATGTAATTCTGATACATTCCATCCACTGTGAATTTATATCAGTTGTAGTTGTCAGCTTAGTATAACATACTCAACCCTGTATTAAATTCCTGCAGTAGTAGGGCTATTTAAGATAAGGTATTTTAAGACCATAACATTACTTACAGAGATTATCAAATAGAGTCAACTTACCAACGATTTTTGCCAGAGGTTTAAGTTTAAATCTTTCTACAGCTTCTCTTGTCATTAAAACACATGCAGCAGCACCATCACTTAAGCTGCTAGCATTGGCAGCTGTAACCGTTCCTAATACAACAGAACATTGTTAAAATACATAGTACCAACTGCTCAATACATTCAGTATTACTTATTTTAATAGCATGCCTTGACAAGATAGAAGTTAAAATGATACATCACATCCTGTATTGCAGCAAAAGTTTTTGTGTTAATGCTCATAAATTAAAATTGATGTATAGGGATTGTTAAACCTTTTACAATGTGTTTTGAACTTAGATCATAAATGGCAATACTTCTGTTTATGTGTTTCACTTGTGAAAGAAACCAAAGAAACATTTTCAAAAAAATTGAGTTTTATAATCATAAAAATAATATTTAAGCAAACCTTTAGCTAAAACAAAAAAATACACAAATTAAACAAGTGCAGTAATTAGGTGAGGTTTGAATTCTCTATTTAGTTATTTAAATTTGCTACACAATGAAACTTATCTTATTTTTGCAATACCTAGGAAAAATAGAATAATTTTTTTTTACATTTTAGGCTAAGTGTAGTTTCTTAAATTTCATCAAATTATGCTCATTTTTAAAGTGATGTCTTTAATTTCTTGCCTTGCAGCATATATGAGGCAAACATAATATAATTTTATGGGGAATACTGACATCATAATGGAAAATTAAAAATAAATTATTAGTCAAATTAATGTACATATTATATTGTCTGAATTAAACTTTCATAGCATAAAATGTATTACAGACTACAAATAAGGTTCCAGTCAAAATTTGACAGCATTGGTAAAACTTTAAAATTTGTAAGTTTAATTTATTTTTATACAATCAACTCATCTTTACATATGCCTAATGGTAATGTGTTTCTGCACATTGGTGAATTTAAATTTATAAGTCCCTTTAAGGTAAATTATATGACCTCATTGACCTCACTCATGTAAAAATTGCACACTAGAATATTCTTAAACTCATTGTCTTTCTATAAACATATGCTAAACTTTTGCAAACAGTCAGGTTAAACAGAGTACCTTTTGAGAACCATGGTATGATATATACCCATGTGTTTCTACAGTTTGTTTTTTAAAAACCTACTAATATTTTGTTGGCAAATGGGACATACTAGAGAGCAAGAGAGAGAGAAAAAAAAAGAGAGTTTAGTTGATGCAAGTCCTCTTGCTGTACTGATTAATTTGGTAGCTTATTTAAAGTTTAAGGTAAAACTTCATGTGATACCAGAGTTAAAACTGTTTAAATAAGATGAAAGAAAAAACAGGGCATTACAGTTATATATATAGATAGTCTCTCTGGCTTTAACTTTTGTAGATTTACCACACTAATCATCTAAAACTGCACTATATTGGAAAACTTAACAGACACGGTCTGATTTAATTATGTCTTGATTAGTATTATTACGATAGTGGAAGCCACATGACGCTAGTAACATGTCATGATATTCTCGAAGGTTCTTGAATGCTCGAGTGCTTGCTAGATGTGCAGTATTCTTGTATATATATGAACCAGACAATGAATTGAGACAGAATTGCAGACAGACAAAGACGGACAATTGAGTCAAGCGAGGTAGTAAGTAAGTGCGTGAATCATTCGTTGTGAATTATAGCGTGTGTTTAAGTTAAATTGACTGTGGAAATTAAGTGTATTGCAAAATTGTATTGAGAAAGAATAAACTAGTTTTTATTTAAGAAAGGACTTGTATCGCTGAAGTTTTTCGGAAGGAATTTTTACGGGAAATGAACAAAGACCAGAGACGTAACAAATTGGTGTCAGAGAGTGGGACAAAAAATTTTAATTTAGTTGAAGCCTTAATCTCATTATATATATTTTAAAACAAGTTATTATATTTGCAATTATTTTTTCTTTCTAGACCTGTTTGGCCCAGTCATGAAGCAGCACACACAGGTCCCAGAAACTTTCATCAGGTCAACGGCACTGCCCTTTAACAACCCGCCCACATGGTGGAAATCTTCCAGTCGACATCTGTATGCTTTCCACTGTGAACATGGGTTGTTGAATGGCTGTGATGTCGGCCTGGCTAAGTTTCCATAAGGAGCTTGTAGTTAACACTGAATGACCCTACCACAGGTTGGGGTGATCAAAGTGTGTGTTCATAGGGGCAGGTTCTAAATACATCAGTTTTTTTTTTCATACTTCATCAACTAATTCAGGTTCAGAGCCAGAATCATCATCAGCTTGTACAAGGTTAAATTTTCTCTTCAAGTGTGTAAACACTGGAACAATTTGATGCTATTTTGGGTCTATTTTCTCATAAAAATTTAACAATTTTCATCTGGAAATATTGCTGATGTTTTCAATTACAACATACACATGATGATATAGAATGCCTTTTAGATGCTATAAATAAATAGTCACATAACTGCTACTGAAGTTCTTCTCAAAAACATTTATTTCAAACATCGTTACAAACCAACTTCAACATTTCTCTCAACTGTTTCATGACAAGTACGAGGGTAAACCACACACATTCAACACACCATTATAAACTTCAAACAGAGCTCTTGTCAAGTGTTCAGTTTATTATTCTAATGATTTGCCAAACATGATATATAGTGTTACATCACATCGTAACAAATGAGGCATATGAGACTGGTTAAAATATTTTTAACCTTGTATGCCCAAGAGCACTGATTTATGCCCCAAATCGTTCAAAATAATTAAAATATTGATCATAGATGGCTACATTTCGCTGTAATTACAGTGGGAAAGTTTTACAAATTTCCAAAGACTGCTGTTTAGCTATAGATGGCACTTATTTGCAGCCTAAAACATATTTTGGATTTTTCATAAAATTCTCTTTAAACTTAAATAAAACAATTTAGTAGAAATAATTAAATGTTACAGTTCTATATAAAAATAATTAAATGTAAAAGACTCTGAATAACTTCTCTATAATGTTGTTAATTCAGTGATGCAATTTTGCTCTGGAGCAATAGAAAAAACCCTTCCAGACATGACCAAGAGACTGCTCAACCTGAACACCAAGATCTGTTTCTTCCATAACACTTAAGATTATTCCCATCCAAATTACACTCATAATTAAAACTGTAATATCCTAAATGCATTAGGTTGCACATATTGTACTTAAATGTAATCTACCATTTACTCGTCAAATAATCAAAATCCTTTTGTAAAGTAGCAGCAGTCTCTTAACAGTCGGCAACATCCAAAACCTTAACATCTGAAACAAGTAATTTATTGTCTTTTCCTTTATATATGTCATTGATGTGAATCAAAAAGAACAAAAGTCCTAAAATTGAGCCTTAAGGTACACCACTTTAATTCAGTTTGACACACAACAACCCTCTGTTTTCTTCCATCTGGAGAGTTTTATATCCAATGAGCCAACCTATATCTATATAAATCATTTTTTTAACAAGCCTTTTATGTGGAACCTTGTCACATTCTTCCTGAAAATCCAGATACACGAAATCTACACCATACTCTCATCTACATAAACAGTAACCTCTTCTTAAATCAAAGAATGTCAAAAGATTAGTCAGGCAAGATTTTCTCTTGGTGATACCATGCTGACGATACAACAAAATTTTAAACTTTGTTAAATGACTTTGCAAAGCATCTTTTTTCATACATTGAAAACCTTTTCCCACCACTGATGTAAGACTAATAGGCATATAATTACAGGGACACTTTTTTATCACTTCCCTTAAAAACAGCAGTAATATTAGCCAACTTCTAATCTTCTGGAAATATATCCAATCCTTAACCTCTTTTTAAAACCCTTGAGTAAATATTATCCAGTCCAGATGCTTTATCATTTTTTTAAACTTCCAAATTTTTCTTATCAAGCTCATAATTAACTAAATTAATGTGATAATCTTTTTCAACCATATTTCCATCTAGCAACTGTTCAGGTTGAGAAATATTGCTTAAAATTAAATTTTCCTTAGTAAAAACTGTGCATGTCAGTCCCAAATAAAACCCAATCATTGCATTTGTCATACCTCATAAATTATAAACATATAAAATTTACACTTCTGGTAACAACTGTACTCTGGTAATAAATAATAAACACTAAATTACTTAGTTATTCTCAGACTCTGAGTAAATACAAATAGCCTATTGAAAACACTGTTAAGCCTAACATCAGATTTAAATATATATTAATAGTATTATCTTATCACTACCTCAGTTATATTCTCACTAAAGTAATTAAGTTTACCTTTAGTTTACAATAAAATTAAACAAATAACTAATCTTCAGATTACACGCCTATATAGATATAACAATAATACAATTTTTTTAGCCTGTTTTGTAACTTACCAATAACTGAATAAACGTAAATTATATTTCATAAGTTATACTTTAGTTAATAATACACTAGCTAAGCCAAACTAGATTAAACTTAAAATGTATTAATATTTATTATTATACTGTAATTAAATCTAACCCTGTTTTACCTTTCACTTACATAACTTGCTTTTCTCATCTAAATTATGACGCAATAATTCTATCGGCCATTAAACAATTATTGAATGAATAAAACTTAATAAAAGTACGACGAAATACCATTTATATCATGAATTAGGCTTAATACAAACATTTCACTGCATTGCAAGGTTAGTGTTAGGCCTAGTATACTATGGTACTGTACTACTACACTCTAGCCTAGCACGGTGGTGATACTATTACTACTACTAGTATTACTGGCACCGTATGTTTCTTCAAACCAATGAATTACACATTTTTGAGACTAGAATATTTAACTTAATACATTCGTATTATTAAAGTTTGTTGTCTTTATTTACTTATTAACACATACCAATCCAAAGAGATAAAGTCGTCATATAAAACTTGTACAATGTCGAAACAAAAATTGCCAACGTTCCAATATCGAGCAACGAACACGCTGAGAAAAGTGAAACCGCCTCGGTGCAAAAAGCTAACAATAACCCTTGTTCAGCACTTGGATAACCTGAAAAAAAAAAGTTAGTTGTGTAACGATTCACCAATGAAAAGTTTTTACATGGGTAAACAGGATATTTTGTACAATTGGATTTTAAATACATAATATTATAAATAATTCTTCATCTGCATTAACATTCACATCTTACCAATTATTTTCCACACGATAATAATACAAACAACATATTTGCCTACCGCGCATCTGCATTGCACGGTATTAAAATAGGTCCCCAATCATTTATAACTGTAAGCTATAAAATTGTTCTTTTTGTATTGAAATGATACAACAGAATGTAAAACAATTGGAATTTTTGAACCAGCATTATCGAATCCAACAATTTAACATGATGAAGTTATGATCACTTTAATTTTTGTACTTTTTAGAATTAATATTGTTCTAAGCTATATTTTCCATTTTTTACTTCGGATGTTAGCTAAACGGCGCATGAAGATCGGTAAGACTGTAGGCGTAGGACTAGAAAGCTCTAAATTAAACGTCACGAAAATCTAGTAAATTAGAGGAATATCGAGAGACAAGACAAAATTATAAAACGAGAATCAGTGTTTTGCTTTCAACGAAGAACTTCAGCCATACTTTTCTTGTTTATTTTGCTGTTCGAGCTGCCACTGTTGCAAGTTTTCTTGCCACTGCTATTGTCTCTTTTCTTGTTTATCTCCTCGTTCTTCTTGTTTCTTTTGCTGTTCTTGTATTGCTGCCATCAAATCTGCTAAGCTGTAGTTTGATTTGCCACTTATCGTTTCCATCTTCTTTTAGCTTGTTTTAAAATATATAATGAGATTAAGGCTTCAACTAAATTAAAATAGCTTGTTTTAAAATATATAATGAGATTAAGGCTTCAACTAAATTAAAATTAGCTTGTTTTAAAATATATAATGAGATTAAGGCTTCAACTAAATTAAAATAGCTTGTTTTAAAACAGTGTTATCTTATCCCTTCACTGATTGAAGAAACATAATAGTGTTATCTCATCCCTTCACTGATGGAAGAAAACATGGCAGTGTTATCTCATCCCTTCACTGATGGAAGAAAACATGGCAGTGTTATCTCATCCCTTATTTGATGGAAGAAAACATGAAAATGTGTTATCTTATCTCTTAACTGATAGAAGAAAACATAGCGTTAAACGTTGATCAGCTAAAAACATAAACTTAGAAAAGATCAATCTTAATCATACCTTGTCACTATACAGGTTCTTTTTGATCCTCGGATATTCATAAACAATATTGGTGTTTCAGTAGGTCTTTCTAAGCACTTCCGGTAGCTAGATGGATTTCCACGGCCTAACAGTTCTAGAAGAAATATAAGCAATAGTAATAAATTATTATAGATAATAATATATGCTGTTACTATGAATAAACAGTGTTAAATAATCCTCATCATAATTCTGGTAACACAAGTATAATTAATACAAATTACACTTCAACTTATTCAAGTTCACACCGGAACAACTGTTGTCAAATAATGTCTCAACCAGCTGGCTTGAATAGCCCTGGTCCTATTCAGTAGTGGATATAGCAGATTTAGTGTGGTTAACGTATTGTTATACATTTATTTGCTTCCACCCAGTTTAGATTTGTGTTTAGTTTAAAATTAATATGTCATGGGACTACTTTATGCACTGTTGATATTTATTTCCAATTCAAAATACATCAACCATTTCATTAAATTTTACCAAGTTGTGTATTAATGTTTTAGTATAATAAAGAGTGTTTGTTCTATAAGTAGGACACATGTAGTTTTATTGTTTGTGAGACTAGAACCAAAGTAACCATACACACAAACATTTATAAGTAAGGCAAGTACTTTTTTATTGATAGATGTGAATTTATAACCTTAACCGTGTCTTCTAATACCCACATGTGTAGACCAGTAAATAAAGATAATGCTGTATAACCAGATCTCAACATTAACTTCTTAAGTCACAATCCCATGGCTTGTCATACAGAATTTCTTTAAATAATACAATAACAAGTATAAAACCCAGAATTTGTTCTTGTATCTTTACTTCCTAAAGTTAATTTGCAAATATTGTGAAACTTGTAACTGTTATATTTCCATGGTAGAAATTAAAAAGTTACAATAAATTTCCAGTCACTAAATAATATGAGAGTAAACCTTTATTCTACGTTTCAACTCTATGGTACAGTTTAGTTGATGTTATTATTGTAGAACACCATAGATGACACATTTTCAAAAAATGCTATACATAATAATTACAATAATAATATAAAAATTTGCTATTGTTTTGGCAATCCAAAGAAGTTAAATTTAAGCTATTTTAATTTAGTTGAAGCCTTAATTTCATTATATATTTTAAAACAAGCTATTTTAATTTAATTGAAGCCTTAATCTCATTATATATTTTAAAACAAGCTATTTTAATTTAGTTGAAGCCTTAATCTCATTATATATTTTAAAACAAGCTATTTTAATTTAGTTGAAGCCTTAATCTCATTATATATTTTAAAACAAGCAATTTTAATTTAGTTGAAGCCTTAATCTCATTATATATTTTAAAACAAGCTATTTCAATTTAGTTGAAGCCTTAATCTCATTATATACTATGTTTTCTTCCATCAGTGAAGGGATGAGATAACACTGCTATGTTTCTTCAATCAGTGAAGGGATAAGATAACACTGCTATGTTTTCTTCCATCAGTGAAGGGATGAGATAACACTGCTATGTTTTCTTCCATCAGTGAAGGGATGAGATAACACTGCTATGTTTTCTTCAATCAGTGAAGGGATAAGATAACACTGCTATGTTTTCTTCAATCAGTGAAGGGATAAGATAACACTGCTATGTTTTCTTCAATCAGTTAACGGATAAGATAACACTGTTTTCTTCAATCAGTTAAAGG
>NW_013666507.1:142134-143835 GCF_000517525.1 Limulus polyphemus
TTGTTGGAGGAGAAAGAAAATAAACAAGAAGAACGAGATAAGAAACAAGAAGAGAGATCACAGCAGTTGTTGGAGGAGAAAGAAAATAAACAAGAAGAACGAGATAAGAAACAAGAAGAGAGATCACAGCAGTTGTTGGAGGAGAAAGAAAATAAACAAGAAGAGAGACTACAGCAGTGGCAACTGGAACAAGAAAGGAAACAGAAGAAAGTCTGCAACAGTTGCAGGAAAGTCAACAACAGTGGCAAAAAGTACAAATGGAAAACATTAGTAAATTTAAAAGCGAATTAGATACATCAAAGAATAATTTACTGTCTTTTACACAAGGAGGATATATTAGCCATCGACGTAATCAGCCTCAGGCAACGGGAAGCTCCTTCCAGTCCCCACAGCTAAACCCTAATGCAGACATCTTGAGTCCTGTTAGAAGTCACATCCCAGATATGAATGTCCGCAATAGGGGTGATCTAGTACAAAGGAAGCCACAGGAATTCGATGGGAAGGCACCGTGGGAAGCATATAGAGCACAATTTGAGCTTCTGGCAGAGATGAATGGATGGACAGAGGAGCAGAAAGCAGTATATCTGGCAACGAGCTTGAAGGGACAACCACTGGAAATACTTGGACAGTTGTCAGCAGACGACAGACACAACTATAGAGCACTGGTAGCGGCACTAGAACTCAGGTATGGAACCCAAAATCAGTCTGAAGTCTACAGGGCTAGGTTTAGGACGAGAGTCCGTGCTAAAGGGGAGAGCCTGCAAGAGCTGGCACAGGATTTGGAAAGTATGGCACACAAGGCCTACCCAACTGTGCCACCCAATCTCCTCAAGTTGTTGCTGAAGGATAAGTTTGTAGATGCCTTGGACAGTCCACAACTGAAGATACAATTGAAGCAAGCACACCCCTCTACTATACAAGATGCAATGGCCAGAGCTCTTGAATTTGAATCCTACGTTAAGTCCAGCACAGAGGTACCAAGGTTGGTGCACTCATCAGGATTCAAGGCCAGAAAAGGACAGCTTTCAGAGAAGTTTGAAGGACTTTACTAGCACTGTAACAAACCAGGACACAAGAGAGCTCAATGCTGGCAACTTCAACACAGGGAAGATGCCACCCAGAAACGTTGTTGGAACTGTGGAGAACAAGGACATATGAGGAGCCAGTGTAAGAAGAATACTACCAACAAGTCAGTCTCTGGGAGACCAGTAGTGGTTGGTGTTGAGGGATGCCCACCAAACCCAATCGTGAAAGTCCCAACAGCTAGGTGTAAAATACCAAGCACACATTGTGTCTACGTGACAGGAAAGCTGGATGGCCAAAAGTGCAACTCTGTCATATATTCTGCATCTCAGCAAACCCTTGTGAGTATCAAGTTGCTAGATCACAAAGGAGTACCAGAAACCATACAGAAGCTCTGTGGTGTGACAGGACATTATGCAAGGTTGTGGGGACCAGTGTGGGTAACTATTGAGCTCATGGGCATGAAGGACAGACACAAAGTATACTTGACTGACATTGAAGACCAATGCATACTAGAGTTGGACTACTTACTACAAAGAAAGTGTGTAGTTAACTTCGATAAAATGACGATTAGGAACAACAAAGGCCTATTTCCGGTAAGTGTTGCTGCATCTGTTGATTTGCATGTCACAGCACTTAAGTCAACCAATGTCAGAGAAGATTATTTGGGGTAGAACA
>NW_013666507.1:144602-148004 GCF_000517525.1 Limulus polyphemus
TGGTAAGGAACTTCGGTTGCCAGTGGATCTGTTAACAGGATTCCCACCTTATGAAGAGTTGCCTGAAAATGTGTTTGTAAATTCTGTACATTTAATTAAGTTACTGTTAATTATCTATTGGTTTTATGTAAGTGACTATTGTTTGGGACAAACAATACTAAATAAGGGCAGTGTTACGGCAGCGGAATTCACGTGACGCTAGTAACACGTCATGATATTCTCGAAGGTTCGTGAATGCTCGAGTGTTTGCTAGATGTGCGGTATTCTTGTATATAAGTGCACCAGACAATTGAGTCAAGCGCGGTAGTAAGTAAGTGCATGAATCATTCATTGTGAATTATAGTGAGTGTTTAAGTTAAATTGATTGTGGAAATTAAGAGTATTGCAAAATTGTATTGAGAAAGAATAAACTAGTTTTTACTTAAGAAATGACTTGTATCGCTGAAGTTTTTTGGAAGGAATTTTTACGGGAAATTAAACGACCAGAGACGTAACAGTATCTATTAATACTGATAAAACAGTGAACTTTATTTCACTTAAAATACAATTTTCTACTTTAACAAAATAACGAGTCTCTTTAGATTAGAGAGCTAAGATATCTGGTAAAATATCTATATTTCATATAGTTTTTTTGTTTTTTAATTAAGGGTAATAATTTTCCATCAGTTCAAAAATTGAAAAAAATTTCCATTGTTGCCTTCATCAACTCTAACCCCATGGCCAGGATGAATATACAACATTCAATAGTCTTTTTTTCTTTGATTTGTGTTTCAACTAATAAAGCATTCAGGTGTAAACTTTACAGCTTGTAAAGGTAAATTATCTTGATCTAATATTTTGAGACTCGAACTACTTTAACCCAAACCAATTGATACGTTTTATTGTGATTAGCAAACAGGTCCTATTTAGCATAGAGAATAACAAACCCAACTGAAGTGAGCTTTAATCAAGATTTAGGTAATATTCCATAAAATGTGTCTGAGAAATACACATATGTTGTGTCTTCTTTACTATAGAAGGGACTGATTAGGTTTACACAATCCGTGTTCAGTGACTAGTCATTTGTTTGGCATTCTCTCATATAACCAGAAAATTTGCCCAGTGTATTATGTATTTGTAATTGTTTGACTCTTCAATCTTGCTGAATGGTATCTCTAGAATTAGGTTGAAATCCTGGTTGACAAGGTTGAGTTACATCAAAAATGTTGTTACATGAACACAGCTTTTTAATACACATTTGTATCAACAGAATCACTCAGGAAATACTTGTTATTGGTTCTAGTTATTAACACCAGCCTGTTGTTGTCATGGTTATAGCTTAGTACAACAATTTCTCTCCGTGATGTTGACCAATATACTAATAGTTTTACTGACTGGTTATGAAAAGATTAAAAATTTCTTAGAATTTTGAAATTCTCTTTATTCTTATTTTTTGGTCTTGACACCTTTCTAATGGTTTATAAAAGGGCACTGCAGCAGTGTACACATTCAAAAACAAACCAAAATTGAACTTTAAAGCTTGATACATTTCATCAGGCCCATTCCTAAATCCTAAAAAAAAAGTTACCAAATCTTCTGTTTATGATGAAAAAAAAGTAAATCAGTTTTTGTTTTCAGTTTAAATCTTTATTTAGTAAGCTTTCATCTCCTCTCCCCAAAACTGACTTCTTTGTAAGTATACAATATTGTTAAAATAGGTTATAAATATTTCTCAGTCGCATTTCTGTACAACACCATGTATATTGTCGTTATAACTCCAGATAATTTACTATTTTTGCAAACATATTCATGCACATTCACTACAGTATTCTTTAAAACTATTTTCTGTGGACTGTATATACAAATTTGCTGAAGACAGTTCCAAGAAAAGACATGAAAGCTTGTGCAATAAATATCTAGCATAGAGGTAAGAACTTGATTTGAGTTATTATTACTTTTCATCACTGCTAAATATACTTTACAATTTTCTTTCTTATTCTTATTTTCTCATTTCAAAAAGGAACTTTTTTAATTTGAGGAAGTCTATTGAGTTCCCATACATCTGGGTCTTATGCCAATTACTCTGCCTGTCCCATATATTTCTACATTACTACTTGTAGCATTATATAAGCTAAAATGTTATGTAATACAACTGTCAATAACTTAGAAAAGAAAATCAAAAATACACACATAAATATACATGTACAGCTCATAGTTCTGTCCTATGCTACATCTTTGAACACTTACCATTTTTTTCAAATGCTGGGGGAAGTTTTGGGAGTTTTTCATAGATGACCTTTGAATATTCTTCATCCTTTTTTATAATTGTATCTGATTTGCCTTTCTTTCCAGGAATTGTAACAGGTACTATTTCTCTTTCAAAAATCCCTTCCTAATTTTTAAAAATACAATGTTTAAAAAGTTCTTGTGCTTTACAATTCCTTATATTTTAAACATAAAACATAAAAACAATTGATATGAATTTTGTTCCATTTAAAATTTTAAACTATTTTCTGATATTCAGAAGCTAATACATCCTAACATCAAACAAGCAACTGAATGAGAAGTAAAAACAAATATACAGAAAAATTTTTTGTATAATTACTGAAAATGTATGGTCTTAATATAACATACATCTGTCTTTTTTGTTCTTGGTGCACTTTCAATCACTATAAGACAATTAGGTACTCGAGTGTGTACAACATAACTCATACATGAAAATAACTTTTATTTATCTAATTTTTTAGACATTTTTAACTGTAGACATTACTATTTTGGATTAATTTCATATTACTATGGAATGTCATTTAGCATGAATTAGAGTATATTTTCTTCATGAGCCCTGCTCAAAAATACCTTCTTGATTACCTTTACAAGAAAACTATGTTTCACCATATTATTAAACACATGCATTTGAAATGTTAATAATAAACAATGAATATTTCATAACAAAAACTTAATTTGGTCTACACCTAACAATCTCTTTCTCAAACAATTTAATACCAGTACATGGATGTAATATCCCTTCATTATCTGTTATTGTGTTGCAGAGTGTATGTAACTATTACGTCATCAAGAAATTAATATCGCATTTTGGAACACTTTCATTAACCACCCCCCAAAAAATGTACATCATGTATAATAGTTAAACGAACCACCTAAATGTCACGTATATAATGTGTAAAATTTAGTATACTCTAATCCCTTATAGTTATAGCACACAAGACACACATTTGGCATGTAATGTTGTTTGAATACAAGAAGGGAAACAATGCCTCTGTAGCCACAAAGAATATCAAAGAAGTTTATGGAAATGTTTTGAACATTCGTAAGTGTCAACGATGGTTCAGCAAATTTTGTTCAGGTGACTTTAGCCTTAAAAACTGTGATGGCAGGGGCTGACATATTGGAATTGATATTGAT
>NW_013666507.1:148484-150029 GCF_000517525.1 Limulus polyphemus
GTATATATATATATATATATATATATATATAATGTTACTCATCCACAAGATCCTCATCGGATCCAAAAATTGTCCGAGACAAATCTATAATATCGTTTTCTGAATTCATGTTTATCATTTGTTTTTGGCTTAATTTCTTAGCTTGAGCTTCAGTCACAGCACACGAGGGAAACACATCGAGATTCTCCTCAACATCATCATCCTTAGATGAAACAGTGATCGTCTCGCTAACCATTTTAGGTTTCGCAACAACTTTTCTCCCAGCCAAATCATTTCCTAACAATAATGATACACCCTTAATTGGCAGAGTAGGTCTTACTCCAATCACAACTGGTCCCAAAACTAGGTCTGATGCTAAATAAATGTTATGAAGAGGAACAATAACAAAGCCACCCTCAATACCCTGATTAATAACAGACTCACCAGTGGCAGAACTTGAATCTAAAGACAATATACCTTCTAACAACAATGATTGAGTCACCCCAGTATCATGTAGTATGGGTATGGGATTGCCAGTGTCAGTTGTCAAAGACACAGAACCAACAGACATAAAAGGTCTAAATTCCTCCCTGACTACATCAGCCTTTATATCAGTGGCCAAATCAACAACATTGGGTGATTTGGTGAAATTACGTCCACATGTGGACAGAAACGCATTGGGTGTTGCCTCCTTTTCTCTTTTCTTTTTCAAACACTAACAATCGGACATAACATGACCAGGTTCTTTACAAAAAATGGCAGACAGGCCTTGATGAAGTTTTATCCAGACTGTCAGATGATTTCAAACTAGAGGAGCTGGATTTTTTAGAAGAATCCTCAACTTTAGTGGATTGAACATATATATATGTTTTTGTTGAGATGGTAGGAATGTGTAATCATCAGAAAGAGCAGCTGCTTCCTGTAGTGTTTCAACTTTCTTTTCATCAAAGTAAGTTTTGAGGTTGTCACGTGCACAGCATTTAAATTCCTCAATTAGACATGATTGTCTTAGTTTGTCGAAACTATTGCCAATATGCATAGAATTACACCATCCATCAAAATAAACTTCCTTTTCATGGGCAAATTCCATATAAGTATGATTATGTTGTTTGCTATAACCTTGAAACTTTTGGCGATAAGCCTCTGGTACTTACTTGTATGCTTTGAGAAGGTTTTAATGCTTTACATTTAAAATTTTATTAAACCATAATTTTTAGTCTTCAATTTTGTTTGGTTACAGAGCTATAAAATAGAAAATCAGTCCCCTCCTGCCACACCCACCTGTCACATCCTCTGTTTCACAATTTGTTGATAGTTCTCTCTTACGTTTCATTATGTATCACTATAACCAATAGAAAGTCAAGGTTTTCATCTATCAAATGACGTATTGTATAACATTGCATTCTGAACAAAATATTTTCAGTTTCACTCACAGTAGAAGATTCGTTCCCTTGGGAAAGTTAACAAGTAGCTTGGATGAGTTTGTAATGGCTCTTATCACATAGTTAGAAAACCAGAAAAATTTTTAGAGTTAATGAAAATTTTCTAGTTTTTGCATGTTATTAG
>NW_013666507.1:150922-155907 GCF_000517525.1 Limulus polyphemus
GCCAATATAGGAGGCCTTACAGTCTCCACACGTGTAAAGATAGACAAGCCAAGAACAATAAGGAATGGGGAGGAGATCTTTAGTAGGGAAGACATTTTTTATGCGTGATGTGGATTTAAAAACTAATCTTAACTCTCCAACTCTGAACAACATGTAGTCTTCATTTAAATTATACATTTTTTAATATGTTCGTATTACTGATTTTTCGTTTTTTTTTCTTTTTGTTGCATTTTCTTCCTGTAGTTTCTCCCCATGATTACTGTTTAGTGTTTTATTTGTTTAATTATCGTTATATTTAGCAACTGTACTTTGAAAATGTATAAAGACTGATGTAAATTCATTTTATTCTGCTTTAGATACTGAAGATGGAATCTGATAGAATTCCAAAACGTTTATCCATGTCCCCTTTTTGTCAATAAACAATGTTGTTTATCATAAGTGTCGTAATCTTGTTTATAATCAAACTTTGTTTTCCTTCGAACACATTGATTGCTAAAATTTAATTATAAATAGATGTATAATGTTACAAACTAAGAGCTACTTAGGATAAACGAATGTAGTTTCATGCTACAATTTGAATTCATTCTAGAAAGAAAAAAAAGGGTAATTTTATTTTGATTTTTTTTCTGGTGGTTATGAGATTGGTCAAATTGACTGATCATGTTTTGAGATAGGGTAGAGAAATTAACAGATAAACTATATAGTTTTACTGAAAAAAAAATGTTTGGAATGCATTTAGGAGGTTTCAGGGATTACACAAAGAAAATTTGAGATTTTTGAGATGAGGAAAAATATTTTTTAATTTTAACATGAAAATTACTTTGCACACGGACTATTCAAAACAAATTTTCAATATATTCATGGACAAATCTTTATTTTATTTAAAATACTTCACTAAAAATATGATTTTTTGTATTTGAAAGACTGCCAAATTTTGTGAAGATATACCCAATATATAGACAGTTATAAGTATTAAATTTATATCAACTTTAAACATATATAAGAATATCACATGGTCGGCCAGATTGACCGAGCCCATATTGAGAGAATTAACCTTATCATAATTCGTACAATTGTCTAGAGAATGGCATAAGCTTCTTGTGCTGTATCAGTTAAGACACTTTGTAATAATAATAATCATTTTTCGAGGGGGGGGGGCATTCCATGGTTTGGGCAACCTTCTCAGAATGTTGGAAATATTTATCAACTTAATTTTCATTAAATGGTGGCACTTTTTGTTGATCAGAGTTGAGTCTAATTTCCATTTCTTTCAGCTTAATTTCTTTTTCACCTTCAATGCACGCTTTTTCGGCCTTGAGACGTTTATTTTGTCTTTCAGCTTCGATAGGAGCTTGTTCTGTCTTGGCTTCATTATGAGCTTGTTCTTTCTCTTTTTCAACTTTGATACGAGCTTGTTCAAGTTTTAGCTGGATCTCTAAATTATCTTTAACACTTAACCCTGATTGGCTAGTGGGGTCACTAGAGTATTCCCCTAATTCTTCCTCAGGCAACAAATCATCATCGACTAGTATTTCGAAATTTTGCCTTTTTATAGTTAATTTTTTCTCCTTGATATTTTAACTTCTAGTTCTAAAACTTTGGCAATTTCGAGCAATTCATTTTTGTTATATTTTTCTAGTTGTTCAAGGGAGAGTGATTCAAGAAAATCTTGATAATCAGACATGATCAAATCTAGTTGGCACTGACAAATATAAATTAGATTAAATTTTGTCTCCGATTCAGATCTCGGTCATAAGCCCCCAATTTATTATGTTACATATTACAATTTCAAATAGCCTAAAACTGAATTAAATTGTAATTTAGATTTAATAGTTAAATAAATGTCGATATGTATCAAATTTGTGATATTTGCCAACAAGATTGATGCACACAGTTTCTTTGTTTTATACAAATGTTTTAATATACAAACAATAAAACAATTTACAATAACAGTTATTACAAACAGCTACTACAAACAATGACTTATATACAAAAGTTCCACAAATTTACAAGCAATATAGTCGTCTTTCTAGTCTGGAACTTCCTTGATATCTTATCGAGGGTTCACGATAAACAAATTAATTTCAAATTACAAATATAAAAATTAATCTAATTTCTAATAATATTCTAAAGTTATGTTATAAGGCTTATTTAAAAATGCATGATAAAGCACAGAATAAGCAAAAACCACAAGATGGTTACCACAAGAGTCCAAATAAATTGTTAGACAAAATAAAACTGATATTATGCAGAAAGCTGTACATAAACTTACAGCTTTTAAAAAAGAAAAAAAAACAACATTACGAACATGAAATTAAAAAAAAGACCGATTAAATAATAAATAAACATAAGAAAATACATAACATTGTACTACATTAACCACTTAAATACCAAACAGTAGAAATAAAAATATTTCTCTGCACACAATATGGAAGCTTTTCTCACATAAGACATCAAACATTTAAAATTCTACAATATTTACCTCAGCTGCAGTAGCAGATCTTTGATAGCTGTCTGCTGCAAAAATATCTTGTTCTTTTCTACCAATACTGTACTTTGCTGCTGTCTTATCTGCACATGAACCCTGCAAACAGTTTAACTATTGTGTATATCCTAACACGAATTAAGTTCTTATCAAAGCAAGCCAGATTATAACTAAGAAATTAGCTTAATAATGAACATGGCTAATTTACTTGTGTCAGAAAAAAAAAATGTAGGTTCAAGTAGTCTTAATATTAAATTATAAAAACCCTATAACCCAAGCTCTTTCAAAAGGTAGACCTTTCTTCTTTAGGGGTAAACTGGTAATGGTGGTGTAATTGAATGAGTTATATATAAATGGAGTTGAGTGACATCATGAAGAACAAATGTCACAGAAAACAAACCAATGATCAGAGATCACCAATTCCAGGATCTAGATTTATTCCACTAGGTTGAACAGTATTTAGATTAGCAATCCAATAAGCTTCTTTTACCTTTCTATCAGCTTTAGTTTTAAAGTTGGTTTCAATGACAATTGGAGTAACATCATTAATAAAATGACCAGGTTAGTTGAAGTGTTGAGCAAAAAGGTCTTTTTTGGTGTAAATAGAAGACTTATGGTTGTTGAAACGTTTGCATTTTTTTTTACACTGTATAAGATAAATGGTATTTGGTGTTGTGCAAGTAATTTCTTTAGAAATTTTAAAGTTTCTCTGGTTGTGCTTGTCAAAAAAAGTCTGTTTTTTTATGAATTTGCAGGTTTAACAATGAGCTTTATTACATGGATGACAACCATTCTTTGATAGGTGTAATTCACTTTTTCATGCAAAAACAATTTTTATTTATATATCTATTTTTATATGTAATGTTGACTCTCAATGCTTACTATTTACTTGTGATAATTTTCCATGGCTGTCTTCAGAAATTAATCTGCTTAACATTATTTTTCTCCATATGTTACCTTTATTTTACTTTAACAACACTTAAGTATAGTTTTTCTTGACCATTTGTAAAGTAAAACATCTCTAACACCTTTTTACATAATGCTCTCGTTTCCAGCCATGTTGCACTGGAAATGAGACACAGTTAAAAACAGAACATTGAGAAATATACAAGAACACTTATTGGAAGCCCAGGTGACTTCATGACATCACTCAACTCCTTTTATATATCACTCATTCAGTTACAACACCATTCCCAGTTTACTCCTGAAGAAGAAAGGTCCACCTCTTGAAATCATTTGGATTATAGGGTTTTTAATCATTTCATAGCTAATTTAATATACTATGCACTTGTGCCAATGAATACTAAAAATAAAAAATAATACAATATTAGGTAGTTGCACAATAAATAAGATTTATTAAAAAGAGAGAACAACCCTAAAAAGAGACTAAATGTTTTGGTGGCATAGAATGCCACCAAAATCATGTATTTTTCCAAAACATTTATTCTCTCTTTTTAGGGCTGTGCTCTCTTTTTAATATTAATCTTATTTACTGTGCAATTATTTAATGTTATATTGTTTTTAATATACTGTTCTTACATTGTTATTTACAATGATAAGAATGCATTGTTTTATTAGTTGGGTTCTCTTGTGTTTGGTAATATATTTGGCTATAATGCCAATATACAACAGAAAACAGACAAAGCTGTTAAAAAACATGAGATTAAAATTGACAAAATAAAAGTTATTAAAAATCAATGATTTTCTTCATTATTATAAATTCATAGTATCTGCTTCGTGAATAATATATCAAAAATTAGAACATTAAACCATATTACTCACAAAAAAGGTTAAAAATTAATACATAAGAATATGTTACTAATTTTGTTCAGAAGTGTTATAAGGATGTGAAATTTTCTTTGTTACTTACCATTAACAAAGAACTGTAAGCATCTGTTAGCCCATCATACTGACATCCATCCTAAGTTACAAAAATGCAAAATTTTTGCAAATTTATTGAGATAATTAATTTCATATGTTCAAATAAATAATCAATAACTCAAACAAAAAAAGGGCTATTAAAACAATATACAAAAAATGTAGTCAATCTAAATCAGATGTGCCAAGTTGTTCTTTGATAATGCTGACTGACTTTTACAAGTAACAATTTTTTTTTAGTTTCAAGCTATACAGCCATCACTGCATAAAAAAAAAAGAAAACAAACTTACAATCAAAGAAATAGTTCCAAAAGGTGTCTCTCCACGTGGAAGATAGTAAGGTACATTCGACATGCTTTCCATTCCTCCTGCCACCATAATATCCTGAACAAACAACTATAACTTCAGTATCATCCCACTGAAGTTTGTAAGTTATCAAACCATTATCTTTTTTAAGCGTTACTGTTACACTTCCTTTTTTTCTGTAAAGCCCAGTTTAAGATATGCTAGCTTCATTTTAAATGTAACAAAGCATTTGGTAAAAGGAAAGCATAGGATATTTAATAATACAAAATGTCATGAAACTACATTAACTTTACAAACAACGCTTAAACTAATAATA
>NW_013666507.1:156088-163526 GCF_000517525.1 Limulus polyphemus
GGAAATTTATTGTATTAGATTTTTATATATATATATATATATATTATTTTTTTTTAATTTATGCCAATGACCAGCTTAGCCTCCTAACTCTTTCATAATCAATCTTTCTGATGTATTAGATTTTTTATTCCTGTCCTTTTACAAATTTTCTCAAGCTTTATTGTCAAGATGACAAGTCACTTCATTCATATTTGAATTGATTTTAAAATCTGTGAATATGCATACATTTACATACATACACATATACACACAAATTTTTTCACCGAAAATAATTACACACACACACACTTTTATACATATATAAACACACACATATGTCATAAAAAAATATATAGGTTTGTCAAACATTTTTTAAGTTATATTTGTTATTGCTATATATATCTAATTGTGAAGCTAACACATTTTTTGTTGATCAATCAAAAATTAATCTACATTTTGAATACACATGGGTACTTATTTATTTCAAAATCACAGGCACAGTATACTTTGGGTAAAACTGAGTTAATCTAAGAGCAATGGGATAGGCCCCTTGAAAAAGGAGGAGGTTCAACACGACTTATTATAAAGTAATTCTGAGTTAATTTGCTTTGACTGGGTTTGATACCAGTGAACTTCTTGGTCCACATGTTTCATTGATTATATGGTTGACCAATACTTAGTAGCCATGCTGCCCCTATTGCTATTCTAGTGACAACAGTAAACCATTTGACCCAGATACATTATCACCACTACCGTCTACTTGTTATGCAAATAGTGCCTAGTTCTAGTAGGAAAAGAATGGAGTGAAGGCTGCAAAACTGGTTACACATGAATTAATTCAGGTTACACAATGCCAGTTCCTTACTTTTGACCATTAGAATCCACTAACATTTACACTTTCTTTCCTTAAGTTAAATGTTTAGTACTAGCTTTGGTGCAAATTGCACCAAGAAGGTGTTACTTTCCCCCTAGTACACTTACAGCTTGCATTCTCATGCATCTTTTACTGTGTCTTGTACTGAAAAAATTTTAAGAAAATATTTAGAAAACCATGTGCTTTAATAACTGTTTCAAACTGCAGTATTGAAAATATTCTATTACAACCAAATAAAACACCAGACAAACTAAGTTTACATTTTTTTTTAAGATATTTAAGCTACAGTCCATGAATTTCATATACTACTGATAACTTAACCACTCATACATTTTGATTCAAGTGAAATATATTGCATTACTCTTTCCAAAAGAAAAAAAGGTAAAACTGTTTTTTTTTCTCAGAGATAGTATAAGCCTATATTTTATTGTTGAAATTGAAACACTGTCTCACCAGTATTGATGAAAATAACATGTGCATTCAACCTTAAAAGAATATATTACAGATAAGTAATCATAGTTAACCTTACATCACAAGGTCTTAATAACCACATCAAATCCTTTAATGTCTTGTAAATGTATGGTACAATGAATTTATTTTATAATGGTTTTCTTCTACTGCAATTTTGATTTCAGTTGTAAATCGAGGTTTCCCTATTGTAATTTCATATTTATTTTTGAGTTTTCTTTTATATATTTCACTTTAACTGGTCATTGTAGCCTTCTGTAACTCTGTTGTTTTCATGTAAATTTCATAATATCTTGTATGTCACCTGATGGAGATGATTACTGCATATTATGATCTGCTGGTTAATCTTCTAATTCTGACATTAATGTTCAGTTCACATGCTCTTGTCTTGGAAAATTCTGAGGTAATGGGTGTCACATACAAAATAACTGATAATTTCACTTGTATAAAATGCATCTTTATTTAAGCATATTTAATCCTTTTAGTACTATTACTGTACAAAATATGGTAATCTGTGAGAATCTTATCACTGTATAAAATATGGGTTTATTTTTCTGACACTTTTTGAATTCGTATTGGCACAGTAACTAGCCAAAGTGCCAATACAAATTAAAAAAGTGGCAGGTAAAATAAACTTGTGTTACATGGAGATAGTATTCTCACAGACTACCATATCTCATACAGTGACAGCACTGAAAAGGTTAAGTAATGTTTCTGAATTTTCATGCATGTACTCTACATGTAGTAACATGGCATTCTTGTAAACTGGATGTAAAAAGGATGAAGACACACACACCACTACTTTCTCTTGTGACGTGCTACAATGGCTATCCTATAGAAGCATGTACCATCTTGATCCCATATCTGTGCTTACTTAATGAGATGGAGTAAAAACCATTTCAGGGGGTGACATAGATACCTGTACCAGTTGTATATGTTTCTATTATTAATGTAATATATTAATAATGTGTATATATATATATAGATTTCCCATACAATTAGTAAAAAAAAAATAAAAAATTCAACAACATTTCCATGAACACAAGATTCAATTTTCTAAGATTTACTAATATACCTTAACTATTGATGAGACAAAATCCTTTAACCTTTATTATATCATATATCTGGGGGTTTCTGTTCAATACAGTATTTATTCAAAAATGTCAGTGAAAAGCAAGATTTATTATATAAAACATTAAAGTCAATAATAATTATACATATTTCTCTTCTTACATTACAATAGTATAGCCAACATATTAACCACAACTTATCAACAACACTATTTTAATTTTTTACAACACAAGTAATTCCTGAATAATTTATTTGTTTTTTAAGTCTTCTTATATGTCATCAAGCCTCTCTTTTATGTTTCTCAGCTCTTGTTTTTCGGTATCCACAGTTTTATTAAAAATGATCTAATCTTGTAACAAAAATCATTATATTCGTTGTTGCCTCTATTTTATGCAAATGAGCAGAATTCCTTTGTCATACTCTAAACAATTCTTCCTATGCAACATTTTCTTTTTCAACTCATCTATTTCACTATTTAATGATTTTTAAACAAAACTTCTCCATTTTTTCTTTCTTAAATTTTCATCCAAAAATGCTTGATACTTCTGTCTTGCTCCAGCAGCTGAAATTAATAATCCTTTGTGAATTTTAACCTTTAAAATTCCACCAATATGATCAAATGATTCTATGAGCTAAATAACTTTCTTCTTTAAGGTTTTGCCTACCTGCCTGATGACTGAAAATCCCCTCCCCCTCTACAGATGCTTGACCATGTGATAATCTTTATCATAGGCTAGCATATTTGCCATAGTTTCATATAACAGTAAATATATCATCAAATTTCAACATAAGATTGCTAAAAATCTTAATTAAGTACACTCTTTACATTTATTTTCACTTATGTGCTCTTTTTCCCTTCCCATGCTCTTTGGATCAATGCTATTCAGATTTCTTACAAGAAACCTAATAAGTGACTTTTCCCATAAGTATGTGTACCAGTTTTACCAAGCATAACACACACAGCATCTTGAAATTTTGTACTTGCAGTTCACTAGCACCCTTGGTATATGTTAAACTTTTCACAATTTGTTCAGTCTTAAATCTTATGTTCATCCTGTTTACATCTTGTGACTCACATCTACTGAAATTTAAAATTGACACTGGGACCATCTCATGCGCACTGTTGTTGTGAAGCATTTGAGACATTTTGTTAAAATTACAAAAGCTTATGTGAATGAAAAATTTAATATTTCTTGTATCTTCGTGTATGACAAACATACATGTCAGATGGTTCTGTCAGCAAAACATGAGAAAGGATATTATAAACTACTGTGAATCATTTATAGAATGTCAACATTTAAAATCCAGTCCACATTTAAGAAATGCTCCTGTACAGATGATGTCCAATTTAACAATGCTATTTCAGATAATAGTTATGGATATTTTAGGTTCATTACCAACTTTATGTGCAGAAAATAAATATATGTTAGTTGGTGCTGATTATTTGACTAGATTTTCAAAAACAGACTATTGCATTGCACATTGTAGTTAGGCATGGCATACCAGAGTATTTGCTAACAAATAGACGTACAAACTTCATTTCAAAATTAATGAAGGCAATCTTCTTGTTACATGGTAGAGATGTAATATTACTTATGCAAGAAATATTAGCACCTAAAATAAATAATTCATCATCACACAAAAACTAAAATGCTGAAATAACGCATAGGATACGAACTGCATTTAAAGTAGTAAAGGAACATTTACCTCAGCCCAAAAAAGCAGTCAGATAAGGAGGCATAAATTAATAAAATTACATTAAGAGATAAAATATTAGTGTAAACACATATCATTAAAAAGAGAAACACTAAGAAACAAGCAAAACTTTGGAAAGGAATGTTTAGAGTTGAAAAGTCAAGGAAAATTCATAAAACAGAAAATTTGTGCTAAAAAATAAACAGTTAGTACATGTGAACTGCTTAAAGAAAATAAATCTAAACCATATAAGTATACAAAGTTAACAGACAAAAAAAAGAGATTGTTACACAGAGGAAAAAGGCAAATAAGCTTAAGAAATAAGATAAGATAGAATTACAAGGTCATAGATTTGATAAAGCAGATGATGAAAATATAGACTCTTTACGAGAGTAAAGATGAGGTAACTACAGATAGAGAAATTAAGACATTAGATGACACTCAGGCTAGCAAACCAAGTGCTGGTAGTAGTGATAGCATAGCACAGGTAACATTTCAGTCCACACCAGATACACAGCTGCATGATTATAATCAGAGATCACTTAATCCAGTTGAAGATCAACCACTGGTGCAACCTTTTCTCACAAGAAGAATCAGACACATCAGGTTTGTCCCACAGGTCATTACACATGCACCATGATGGTATAATTATGTAGTAATAGCAGTAAAATAACAGAAATAGTACTTAAAGCTTTCAACAATATATTAGAATATTTGAGAGAATGTAATTAGGATAACTCACCCTAGAATAATGAAAGACAGTGTATCATAAAATAATAAGCATATACTGATGTAAATTAGAAGCAGTAAGTATGTTTGCAGATGTACCAGAATCCTCTTGACATTGACAATGACCATAGGAGCAAGAAGAAATGTAATTGTATTTGTTGAACACAGAAATTTTACTTTAGCAAGGGATAAATGAACACTTGTTAAGGTATACAATTTCTACAATATGTTTGGTTACTAACAAGAATACACAAAGAGTTATTTGCATTTGAGAAGACTCTTAATCCTGAAACTAGTGTGAATTTTGGACTTAAGAATAATAATGAAATTATTCATTCACAAACACTGAAGTAGCTATAATGAAAGTATTACGAATAATGCAAACAGGCTAGTACAAAACTATAAAAGGCTAACCAGAAAATATTACGATGAAATAGGTGATTTGTTAAACAATATTAAGGATAAAATTTTTATTTTAGATTGGAATAGACAAAAATACAGATTAATTAATGCAGGAGGGAGTATCTTAAAATTTATATTTGGGACTACAATCATTCAATACTTAACTAAAGCTAAACATTCACTGGGTGATTTCTAGCTTGTTATCAGTTTACTAGTTAGACAAAGGGCAATAAAAACAATAAAATTAAATGAAAACAAATGAAAATTATTATGAGCCTGAAGCTGTTTAGGATAAATAACTAATTTTTTGATATGATCTGCAATCATTCTAGAAAGAAAAAAGGTAACTTAGATTTATATCTTATATTTCATGGTGGTTACAAGGTCGATAAAATGGACTGTATCCTTATAGTATTAGAGAAGCAAAAATAACAGATAAAATACAAAGTTTTACTGAAAAAAACTTCTGATATTCATTTAGGAAGTTCTAGAAGTTACATATACGAAATATGAAAACTGTAGGATCCAAAAAATATCTTTAATCTTAGCATGAAAATCATCTTGTAATCATACTAGTCAGAGTCTGAGTCAGATTCTTAATTCCATAAATACAGAGACAAACCTTTAATAAATGCTTCATTAAAAAATCTGATTTTTTGTATTAAAAAGACTTGTAATGCTTACTAAAAGCTTGCCAAATTTGTGAAGATACACTTACTACATTAAAAGCTATAGTATGTATAAATTCAAGGTTACATGGCAATTGCAAAGTTGGTCAAAATGATCAAGCCTATATACAGAGGTTCAAGTATCATTCCTTCCTTAAAGACAAGGGATAAAACATAACAATGGATTCAGGGATACCACTGTGACAGAAGAGGGAATAATAGTTCGTGTTATCTATATTCTAAATATTTCTTGCCTGAAGTTTATGAGATTTTGAAGCACAACTTCTGAATTTACCACCCAAAAGAACACTTAAAGAAACTGCTATATCATCACAAAAGTTTCTACCTAATAGTCCTATACCATAAAATATTGTGAAGATGAGTGCTTATGAGTAAAATTCAAGATGAGGAGGAAGTGAACAAAGATAAATGATGAAAGAGCTTATTTTAAAAAATACTCAGAAAGAGCCTATATATAAGAAAATAACAATAAGTGTAAAAATAATAATTCCTTGGAACAGAAGCTTAAAGAAATAGAAAGTGAAATAAAGAAACTTCACAAAACCAATATATATATAATTAAAGAAAATAAGGAACTTTGTGTTAAATTACTGAAGTTTATAGTCATCTAATGATAAAGTTTCAAATCAAATGATGAAGAAACATTTTCAGAATTTGTAACAAAAGAAAGTCAGTGCCTAGGTAATTGGAATTAATATTCATGAAACTATGCTATCACGTATACAAAAATCAAGTGGACATCTTATTGAAGAAGAAAAGGGTCAATTGGAGAAATGAAGAAATAGACATAGTTACTTTAGCAAAAGAAGTTACTTTTGACAGGGAACAAAACGGCATTATTCAGTGCCAGGTTTCTAAATGTTATGTTAATGGACTTTTAAAAACAGGGCATACATTTTGAATGTATTATGTATAATGGAAATAGTGAGAAAGTTAATGAAGTAAATGTGAAGAAATGCTAAAAATACAACATTCAAACAGATCAGTAATGGGTCAATTATTTTGCATGCCCATAATCATGGTCCATGGATTATTTGCAAATGGATGTAACCAATCTGTGTAGGTTTTGGCCAAATGGTAACAAATATTATATTGTGTGCAATATAAAAAGAAATTAGGCAAAATAGGATATATTGTAAAGGCTTATGTATGTGACAATAGAGAAGGAATTGTTTGTTTGTAGAAATAAGTGTATTATGATGGGCAAGACGTGGTTTGAAAATCCAAAAGATAAGGACAACAAGATCTATTGTTTTTCTGACCCATCTCATAAGCAAATGAGATGTAAGTAACTGCTAGAAGCAGGATTTCAACTCACTTTTGGATCAGTCATAAGTGCAAAGCCTTTAGAAGCTCTCTTAAAACTGGATAATCATGAAATAAAACTGTCAAACTTACTGAGGATCACATATATTACATTTCACAAATATTTAATTTAATACTACCATGGTTTTGTCAGTGAAGGTTGTAATTATGGAGTTTTACCAAATACTGACAGTTTCAAATATTAATTATATAGACATATATGTAT
>NW_013666507.1:163536-171889 GCF_000517525.1 Limulus polyphemus
TATAACGAAACTTAGCATTAAAATGTTAGATTGGTCACAGAATTGCTGTCTCATACTTCTGCATTTGTTCTTCGATGCTACAAACCTAGTTGAGATCCTAACTTAACTAATTTTATCAAGATCATCAATGATCGGTAAGATTTTATGAGCACTTACATGCCACGTACTTCTTTTTCTTGTTTATCAAAACAATGATTTAAACAAAATGTATAATTATTAAATAAACAAGATGTTGAGGAAAAAAAATTCTAATATTTCAAAAAGTAATTCTTTTAACCACCAGATTACTGCAATTCCTTAACCATTCACTAGACTAACTGGTAACTTGTTTGAGAATTTTTCTTTTTTCATTTATGGATTCTTTTATCTTAATTTACACATTCTGGTGATGAAAATCAAAGTTCTGATGTAAATAAATCTTATTATGTGCAAAACTTATGACACAGAGGCACTGGTAACAATGCTCAATGTTCTGCAAAAACTTTCAATTCAACAATCCAGCATGTCTGCCAAAAAACAACAATCCCTGTTATAAAATTGCTTCTAAAACGTTAGGCCTCATTAGTTTCTTTATATTTTCCATGAGTTTTCCAAAATCTTTCTGGAAAATATTTTCCCCTGACTTTCTAGGCCAGGATATTTCACTAAACAAATTCCACGACTTTCTAGATTTTCCGAGACCTGTACAAATCCTTTAGATAATCCAGGATTTGTGGTATTTCACTATTCTGTCCTTGTTCTGCTTAGATGTGTTTATAAAGCTTTCTCTTCACTCCAGAAACCAGTCTGAGTTGGAATGAATTAATCAGCCAGCCATAAAGTAAAGAAACAAACAGTATTAGTTGATATTACTCTATTTACTTGTGTACTTATACTTCCTTTGCTGTCTGTATTAATTATAATACTATGTATAATATTTCCAGAACCTGCATTTCGCAGACACTTGTAACTACCTGATGATTTCAGTGTACTTGAAGGCCACATAGATTTATGAAGGCTAAACTAATTAAATAAGTTAGTCTAACAGAAATTTATTGTACTGTAAGTTTTCATATCTTCTTTCAGAATTTTAACGTACACTTTTTATAACTGAAGTAACCCATGTTTAAAGTCTTGCTTATATATGAATATTTGATTTCTGAAGATCTGACAGAGTTAAAAAAAGAATGACAAAGAATAAAACTGTATGAAAAAGTACATTCTCCTTACCTGTTGACCTAACATGAGATTCTGAGCTGCTAATGCAACAGCCTTCATACCTGAAGAGCACAGTTTGTTAATTGTTGAACAAGGTGTTGTTACTGAGAGGCCTGGTAACAAAATAGAAAGATTTCAATATAAAGTTTAATATTTTTTGCCTTTATTTGAAAGCATAATAAAATGTAAATTCAAAGCTTTAAGTCTGCTTAGGCATTATAATACTGTAAAGTATATTATTTTCCATATATATATATGTATATATATATATATCTTTTTTTTTGGCCTTGTTTATAAAATAGTAGTTTTAACCTCGAGAAGCAGAGCTTACTCACCTGCTCCTAGTGCAGCCTGTTTAGCTGGATTTTGTCCTAGACCAGCTTGATAAACACAACCCATGTATACCTCTTGTACAACTTCTTTAGGAATACCTGAAATGGTTATATTCTTCTACAAAAATCATTCAAATATTTTGCCTCAAACAAAAATGAAAAAGAACATATAGCTTGGCAATCATATATATATTGGAAATCTTTGAATTTCACACAAGTATTGCAGGGCTAAAAGTAAGTGCTAGACACTGGTTGTTGTTCAACAGAAACATGACTGATGAAGGTTTTTACACTGCATCTATACAAAAAATTATTTTACAAATCTGTTTAACAAAGTAATGCAACAAACAAATCCATGAAATACATCCAAGTTCACATTATCTCACAAAACCCATATCTATGAATTGTAGTTTTCAGCAATATCAGTTCTTACTAGCTTAATACAACATTTGATACAGTTACAAGCAGAACTAAGAATGCTAATCTCAGGCCTCAGTTTATAAATCAGCATGTAATTTACTAGTAATGCTTTTTTTTTCCTTGCAGACCAGTCATATCATCTGGCAACCCTGTCTTTCTACATGAAATTTAATGTCAAAATTAAAATGTTTTCCTGTGAGGGTTGGAATGTTCTATGAATTTCATGGTTATAATATGTTAGTTATCATTTGCCCTTACATGGATGATAGTTTACTTAGTAGTAAAATTTACATTACTCTTACAATTCCCCTGTAATAAATTCATTCCTGAAGTTATCATATATAGGTATGGTGTATCAACATTAGCTTCATCTAGAAATACTTAAAAATTGTACTTAAAATTTTGAAGAATCAACTTCGTCTGCATTTCTTAAATAAATATAAAAGCTTAAAGGTTTTTATTCCTGTTTCATCCTACAATCCACCATTCTAGGTACTCAGAAAGTTCTTTCTAATTTTGAAATAAAATAAAAGAATACAGCATTTAAATCATTAAACAAATACTAAAGTGAGTCCTGTATATTATTTGAACAAGAAATAAATTCTATTGACCTTGTAAATTCAAAACATTTTATTGAAGTTCTTAACAACAAAGTTTGGTAAAAATTAAAAACAAACATTTAGAAAAGCTGAATAATTTGAGGTAACAGGTAAATTTTTTTTTAGAAAATCCTGATAAAGTTATTTAACTACTCTAAATATGTATTAAATGATATTGAAAAAAAGGTGCTAGTTCACAGTTTACAGTTTAGTATTCCTAATTAAATTTTGAAATTAATTTTCTCAATTAGAAAGTTTCTACAAATATTGTCACATCAATGTATTTGGAGTCAATCATTCAGAAATATTAGAACTGAAATTAGTAGTGTAACCCTTAATGCATTTAATAATTGTAATAACAACTACAAGTATTTTTCAGATTTAAGTTCAAAAGAATTTGAAGCTTTAACAGGTCATAGTATTGTTATCTTAAATAAAATGAATATTTAAGAAAACCTAGTGAAATTTCAAATGATTCTACTAAAGTTAAAATTATCCTTACCTGAAAATGTATTTCTGATACTCAGTTCATCACACAGTTAAGCTATCTTCCCCACACATCTGCCTTAGAGATTTGCATGCCCCGAGCCTTCAGTGAGCTCCCACCTAATCTCACAAGATTTCTTGTGAATGGCCCTACTACATAATGAAACCATTATGAAACAAAATACATCCATTATTAGGAGGATGCCACATCTACTGGCACACTAACTCTCTCTATGAATTTGCATTTGTGAATTTTCATTCTTTTACAAATACTAGGAACACTAAGGTGCACCAGAAATGGGAAGAATGGGTGGGAATGTGTGTGAGAGGTGAGTATCTATCAGAAATACAGTTTCAGGTAAGGAAAACATTAACTTTCAGGATAATATCACACTTCAGCACATGGGTAGGCTATAATCCTAAACTGAAGTGGTGGAGGGGGCCAGTGCATAGATTTACCCAGATGAGCTCCCTTCAGAAAGCACCCAATGGAAGTCCATGGAGTGTGACACCCAACAGCAGGGGCTCGGTAGGAGCACATCCATGGGAGACCACGTATCATCTTTTCCAGAGTATACTCTTTGCCCAGGAATAAGGTAGGAACAGGCAAACAAGCCCCACGTGTTATAGGGATGGGCAGCATAGGAACATGGCCATCCAAGTACTTGCACAAAAGAGGTTGGTGAGCCAATATTTGTTGCATGGTTGGGGTGCATTCAGACCATACCTTGTGCTCACTTCAACTCTACCTTCAGACTTGATTGGACTGACACTAGCTGTAGGAGGGCACAGTAGAAATAGCATAGAAAATAGTATAGTGTGTACACACTTCAATTCAATTGAACAAGTGATATCCACAGGAGTTGATCACTTCAACTCTTCTGAACAGACACAACACAAAGGAGGAGAGCATGGGATAGTGATGCCTGCTCACCTCAACTCAACTGACTCGAGCCACATTAGGAGGGCACAAGTACCATGTGGTATAATTATATGAGTTGTAACCTGAACCACACTGACAGTGTCACTATTGCACGTACTGGCACTCCTTGTTCTAGCCCAAGTGATTAGGTCCCAGTCAGTGAGGATTCTCCATGATTTGCCTCCCCATCAGCTAGGAACTGGTAAGCAGCAAAAGTCTCTCATCTTCCACTCAAAGAGAAAAGGAGGAAGGAATTTACAGTGGAGGGGCCCAGAGAAAATGCCTGGATCACTATCAGTCCTTCAGCCAGTAATGTCTTTTACTGGAGACAGTGCAATGGGTGACCATGTAACTTTATTTTGAAAAGGCAGCAAGTGGGCAGAACACACCATAGTGCTGGCTTTTTCTATGATAGACCATGGAATAGGTACAGTTTGGATCAGACAGCTGTCAGATATATAAATATACAAAGAGAATACCTCAAGTGGTCTTGTGGAATACTCCATCTCATAGTAGGTATATATATGGAACCAGAGTGGATGGTAAGAGTGCTTTCTGTTATCCTGCTCAATGCAGATTTTGAAAAATAAATATATCCCAAGAGGCATAATCAGCCACCTGATGGGACCCTTTAAGCAACGACACTGAAAAAAAAAGAAAATGTGGAAGGCACTCACCTGTCTAGAGACAGTGGGTAGACTGTAAAATGGCAAACATGAGCACGCAGTAACCCACGAGAGATAAGACAGCCAGATGTTAAAGATAGTAGGTGACAAAGCTGTGAGTAGTAGTCCACATGCCTGCCTGAAGGAGCTTTTCCAGTGGCCACTTTTCTTTCTTTTCTTCTCGATTCATTTCTCTTTCTACTTTTTCAGGTTGGGTCCAGCAACTTCTACATTTAGTCTACTCTTCATGGGGGTTGATGTTCACAAACTGTTCCACATTTCATCCCATGAGAGTTGTCATCTCACTCATTCCCTCACTGCTCATTTTCAGAGCATGAACAGGCACAATAATCTGTCTGGGTCCAATTTATCTCAGAGAGACAGAAGGAAATTAGGGAAAAAGAGCAGTTATCTTCCTTAGCAGCTGAAAACTTTTGGAGGAAGGACTGGTAAGAATAAAAAGAATATAAGAGCAAGCAATGGAAGAGGGTATGAGAGGAATCGACAGCATAAGTACCAGGATGAGAACAACCACAGATGAGACGTAAGTAGGTCTTGAGAGAAAGGTGGTATAAAGTGCAAGTTATCAACAGCTCGAAAGGTTTGTGGGTAAGAGCAAACAGAACTGTGGTCCCAGTCAGGCATGATAATGGGTCTGTTGAGAAGGAAGAAATGGAACAAGGTGGGGAAAACTGGGGAGGAAAACACTGCAGTATCAAGAAAGGAGATATGTTGTGGACAAGGCCATACAATAACCAGCAACAGCGGAGACAGCTATTTTACAGTCGAACAGCCAGAAAAAGAAAGAGGAAAAATGATAAATAGCTGGATGGTCAGGAGGAAGGTAATGACAGATGAAACAATGGTGGAAAACCCTCCACTTATGGTGGTAGATGGACAAAGTGGAAGGGCAACAGGAATGAGAAAGGAAAAAAGCTACATGATTGGAGAGTCCAGTTCTACAGACAAATCCTAAATGTGAAGGTTGAGGGATGAAATTTCTTGATGAAACCATGACTTGTGAGATTGAAGCAAGATAGTGGGTATAGTTGGAAGGGAAAGAGAGAATAAAGTTCATGTAAGAAATGTTGAGCTAGACAAGGAGTGTCACCAAGAGGACACAACAAGGTGTGTTTTGAATCAAGGCCAGGACCTCAGGTAAAAGACAGACAGGTGGTTATGTATAAAGGAAAAGATGAGATCAGTCCTGGCTGAAAACATCAACGGCCAGGGGTGAGGAATTGGAAACAGGAGATCAGAAGAGAGGAAGCTTGGAATTGAGAGGGGTGGCAAAAGCAATGATGAGCGGACTCCTCAAGAGAGAGCACACCCAAACCTGAGGATAGATAGAGACCATACCATGGGCAGAACATGATCCACAACCAGGTTGATAGTGCTCATTATATGGCAGGTAATGAGATAAACCTCTTGAGAGTTGGCCCAATATAGAAGATCCAGGGTTTGATAGCAAAGGGTCTTGAATTGGATACCCTTTGACAGTTGATATAAAAAACAACTGTGGAGTTGTCAGAATGGATCATAACAATAAATAGGAACATTCCTGATGAAATGTCAGAAGTTTGAGTGCATTGACATGTAGAGAGGACTCTTCCTGGGTCCATGTACCCAAAGTGAGATTGTCTTTCAGTGATGCTTCACAACCAGAGAAGGAAGCATTGGTGAAGAGGTGCAGGTCTGACTTGGGTGGAGGTAATGGAACAACAAAGGTGATATCAAATCAGTCAAGCCACCAAGACAAATCCTTGAGTAGAGAAGGAGGTCTCGAGAGTGGTTCCACTGGTTGTGTAAGGAACAATGGAGGAGTCACATTTAATCCTTTTGTTATGAATGACATTTTAAAATCATGTACTGCATATGGGACTGGGTTACATTCAAAAAATAATTAAACCACTTTACTATCAATGTGTTTTAATGAAATTATCATTATTAAGTATATTATAATTCATGGTTTTAGTTAACCCAAACTTCTTGATCCTGTACGCACAAGAATTTGTAAGAATGCATGATATTTGACCCCTAGATACTGAATACACACCACAAAATGCCCCATATGCAAGGCAAGCACAAGTATTTTGCTTTGAACTTTGTATCATAATAAACTAAACAGCATAAAGTTTGCACACAGCTGTCCACCATGAACTTTTAACAGATTTCATCAATGACAACAAATTGCATGAAAATAAAGCCACATGAAAGTACCACAGATTTAACCTTTTCACCTCAGGTAGGTCAAAGTGCACGTCACAACCTTTCACAGAGTTACATTCAAAATTTAATTAAACACCATTATTATCTAATGTATATGAATAAATTCAGCATTATAAAGTAGATAATAAATCAAAGTATAGTATTATTCAAGTTCTAAATTTATTTTAAAATAATTTTCAATCTCCCCTAGTATGAGAACTCTGACGTTTGTTATCTATGTCTTCCCTCTTCTCTAATGTTTTGATCACCCCTCTAAGAAGTATGAAAGTTAACATAAATTACTCCTTGTAATGTTGTCTGAGAAGGCAGAGCATAATTTATATAGCCTTTAACCTTATTTAGTTAGAGAAATAAAATAGAAAATCAAACCGCTCTCGCCAAGCCCACCTGTCACATCCTCTCTTTCATAACTTGCCAATAGTTCTCTCTGACATTTAAGACTATATTATTTATTAAGTTATTTTTGTGCATAGAATTGTCTATTTTTCTTCCAGTTCAAGCTTAGTTGAATTTTTAAAGGCTTTTGTCACACAGTTAGAAAGCCAGAAAAAGTTGTTATAATTATGTTACATACTTTCTTTTTTTGTCTTTATTCTTTGGTGCATAATTTAATTAAATAAAAATCATTTAATGCAGTATTACCATTACTACTAGCATTAGTTTAAAAAAGTAAGATTAACTTTCTTCAACAGTCAACAGTCAAAAAAAAAGAAAAAAAAGATCGAGGTAAGTACTGTTACGTCTCTGCTCATTTGATAATTTCCGGTAGAAATTCTTTCCGAGAAACTTCAGCGATACAAGTCCTTTCTTAAATAAAACTAGTTTATTCTTTCTCAATTCAACTTTGCAATACACTTAATTTTCACAGTCACTTTAACTTAAACTCACACTATAATTCAAAAAGATTCACGCCCTTTACTCATGGTCACTACTGCGCTTGACTCAACTGTTCGTCTCTATCTCTGCCTGTCTGCAATTCCAATCCCGATTCATTGTCTGGCACATTTATATACAAGAATAGAGGGCGTTTAGCAAATACTGGATTACTCGTGATGTTCCCCGATCTTTCTAGAACTCATTACTTGTTACCAGCGTCACGTGACTTCCGCTGTCGTAACAGTACTTTATTTCTTGTTTTTTCATATGTATTCTTTATTATTATAAAGTAACTAAAATGTAAAATTTGAAAACTTTTTAGGTTAGATAAAGTAAAATAAATAATATTATTATTAGTAGTGATTTTTTTTTTTTATGAGGTACAGTCGCAAGTAATCCATGCATTATGTAATTTGATACCATAATGTGAGCTGCACATTCCCCACATGATTTTCAATTTATATGGCAATAATATTAGTTAGACATGGTTCAAAGGGCAATAAAACAATGAAATTTAAGTATAAATAGATATATACTGCTACACGCTACCGTATTTTTCAGTGTATAAGACACTTTTTTACCCCAAAATTTGATGTCAAAATCTGCTTGCGTCCTATACACCGAAGG
>NW_013666507.1:172702-194344 GCF_000517525.1 Limulus polyphemus
TCTAAATAATTACGTTAATCTATTATTATTATACCTAGGGTTAGATCATCTATATACATAGCTCTAGGCCCCTAGCATCATCTAACAAATTTTATAAATTATTGGGGAAAAATATTTTCTAATGCAATTTCGTGCTTGCCAATTATTAGCATAACATTTCAATTTTCATAGCTGTATAAGGTATATTAATTATATAGAAGATCTATCAGCTATGCATTAGTTTAATACATTTTTAAAATTTTTAAGAAATATAAATTTTTGTGTTTTTGCTCCAAATATAACAGGACCTCTTTCTCTAATAATTCATTTCTTTGTGTTTCACCTGTTACTATCCATTTTATTTGTTTTTTTCTACTTTACTTTTTTTGAAATATATTTTTAATGTATTACGTATGGAAGAAATTAATAAAGATTTGTTGAAAGATTATAAAACACTTTTTTAATTGAAAGTTTCTAAAGAATCTTTAACACTATTCGTGACTGCCTATTTTTGTTTTCTCAGTGATGGGGGGGGGGGGGGGGGCTTCTGGCCCCACCTTTTTTTAATATCCAATATTTTTACATGCTGCTAGTGAGAGAACCTGTTGTTAAAATATTTGAATCCCACCACTGGGTATTTTCTTATTTTGATGTTTTGAGCTCTTTTGTGTTTAGAACAATACATACTAATTTTTAAAGTATCAAATTTAATTTTTGTTCAATAAAAATGTTTCAAATGTGACTGTAGCTTTTTTTTCCCCAAAACTTTGTCCTCAAAATAAGGGTGCGTCTTATACACCGGTGCATCTTATATTCTGAAAAATACGGTACTTAGGATAAATAATTATGGTTTTCTGATATAATTTGCAGTCATTCCAGAAAGAAAATAGGGGAAATTTAGAATTAATTCCCAATTTTTTTATGGTGATTACGAGGTCAGTTGACTTCACTGACCTCATATACTGTTAAATATTATCCCCCAAAAGCAATATAAAATCTTGACTATTATATGACAGTGTTTTCATACTTCTTGAGTGATGCACATACTCTAGAGACAAAAGACATTAAACGACAAGTAGTTTTAATTTTAAAATCTTCAAGGAATTTCTTTATTTTCTGCTTGAAAATAATTTGTAAGATATCAAAGTTTAGTAGTTGGTACACAAGAAGGTTCTTACAATAATTTGTTTATAAAAAATGTTAATTGGTACCAAAACAAATCATAAAAGAAATCAAGTAGTCACTTTTAAGTAATGATACATTAAAAACAGAAGATTATATTTTCATGTTTATTGGAAAAGATGTTCATTTTATCCTTTTGCTTTTTGTCCTACTTTAGCATGTGCTCAATGTAAGCAACATGTATTGTACATTATAAATAATAGTTTCTGTTGAGGATAAAAGTGCACTTAACCTTTTTAACACTATTGAAAAATCATAAAGGGAAACAACCTGCAGTGTAAATTGTAAATAAAGTTTTTCAGTGAATATTAATATGCTCTTTTTGTAATAGCAGAAGGTTAACCTGTACTGTACATTGTACATAAGGTTTTTCATTGACAGTGAAGTGCTTTTTCCTTTTTTTTAAATTTATTAAATTATACCTATGGGACCTGTGAAAATCTTACTGGGACTCTTGAAAAAAACAAAAGTTGAGAGTCTGGGACTCTTCACTTTGGGACCCTGTAATTCAAAGTTTTATATTATCTATGCTATATTCCTTTATTTTGAAAAGAAACACCTAAAACAGCAATTAAAACTGAAGTTTTTGCTGTCATGTGATCAACTTGTGGTTACAATTTCTCAACTTTAAGAGCTGGTGGAGAAGAAACTGTGCATTTGGAATGCAGACAGTTACTGCAGATGGCCAAAGTACACAATACAGATGTTTTACATTACTTTCAAAAGCCCTTAGAAGAATTTCTTCCCACCAATAAACCTTTGTAAATATTTCCTTAGTTAAAGGTCAAGTACATCCACCTGCAAAGTCGAAGCTGTGTTGCTATGCAACAGTTTTAAGCTTATAACCAATACAAAGAGCAGACTTCACTCTTGAATGTTGTCAGGTAATGGTAAACATACTTATATGTTTTCATTTTCAAACAGGATGAAATGAAGCTAAGTTCGCTGATCTTTGTTAAGATGTACATAGTGCTTGGCAAGTATTTTTTGCCTTATATGTATTGATAGATAGATTGCATTTAGGTTTTATGCTTGTATTTTAATTAATTATGTATTATGTGTTTTAAAATGCAAATTTGAAAAGTTTAATGATTTTTATATGTTTAACATGTAGCTTGGATTGTAAAAGTGTATAAACAAGATGGCATCATTCACATGTGTGAGCGTTAGTGAAATGAGTCTGTGCACAGAAGTAGCTGTATAATAATAATAAAGCCTTGTGGGCACTAGTTGACACATTAGAATAAACAATAAAAGACAAAGAATTGGAAAGGAAAATTTCAAATAAACTGAAATAAAGTGAAAAGATAAAGACATGAAATTACTCATATGAAAGAAAAGGAAGTTGCAAAAGAAATCTGCAAACAATTAAAAGGTATGTATATATTTCCATTTATTAATTTTAAACATTACATTGCACTGAATGTTGATGATAATAACTAGTTAGTGATACAGTAGAGAACATGGAAAATAAAATATAAATATTGACCTTAAAAACTTTTGATATTCATTTATGATATTCTAGAGATTATGCAAATGAAATGTGAACACTGTAATATAAAAATAGTATTTTTATACTTCATATAAAAATCACCTTGCAGGTGAACTATTTAGAGTCAGAGTACAAATAACTACATTAAATAATGAATTTTTTATTAGAAATAGTAGAAAAAATCAAAATTAAATATTTTATTTTTCTTAAACTACATGCTTTTAGGAAAGTTCGTGTAAAACTTCAAGCTTCATCCACCAGTTTTATTTTTGGAACAAATATAACAATAGCAATATCAGGTCCCTACAAGTTGAGAACATGATTAGCATAGGGTAAACCAGACACTAGACCCCAGTATTTTTGAGAACCACGAAGAGAAGAGAGTAAAACCCTCTCAATAATGTATTTTTCCAACAAATCTGACACCACCTTCCAAGACATTGTACTTAGGTGGTTTCAGATGAAGTATGAAAAGAAATGGGATGAGAGTTGATAGGGTGGGAAGGAATTGGATAAAAAGGTAAGAACTAGAGTAACCAATCTGCCTGTGTTAAGGTGTGACCATATGTGCACAAACCACAACAAACAGGCCCCAATAGGACCTGACCCAATGTGGTTGTCTCTGAGGAGCTCAATGAGTCTGATGCCGGGTAGAAGTCAGATGTATAGAAGAGTGAGATTAAGAAGGCAGAAGTAGAACAGGCCATAGTGGAGAATGGAACGAGAATCACCCAAAAAATCCTCTGGGGCATGGTGAAGTGTCTCAGACATGAGTTATAGAGGGGAGGCAACAAAGTATAGTAAGAAGGATTAGGCAAAGACAGGAGTATTGGGTTAAAGAGTCCACCCCAAATCAGGTAAGAGGGATTTCCAAATTTGGGGAATTCAGAATGACTATGATATAATAATCAGATAAATGAGAAGGGTGGGGCATGAGGTTATGCAAACATAGATGGTCAAGGAAAGAATCAGTATGACTGCCAATATCATGAGAAGGAGGTTTGTTTGGTTGTTTGGTGTTTTATGGAGCAAAGCAACTAGGCTATCTGCACCAAACAACTGGTAAAAACAGTAAAAGTAAATTGTAGTAAAATGTAAAAATACAGTGAGTTAAACCAAAATATGTCCAAAATTCAATCAAGTTGGACGGTGTCCCCATTGCCAATGACACTGTCCAATGTCAGGGGTAAACTCTGACAAAACACGTGTCGAAAATAATGCTGCCGCTTATGGTTGTAACAACGGCACGACAGTAAAATGTGGGCTATTGTGACTTGAGTGTCACAAAGGCTACACATCGGTGGGTAAATACCAGATAAAAGAAAAGGATGAGTTAAAAAACTGTGACCAATGCATAGCCTTGCCAGGACAACTTCCTCCTTCCAATCCTTATGGAAACAAGACAACCAAAGAGCAACAGAAGGTTTGATCTGAAAAAGCTTGTTATGACATTGCTCACTCCAAGTTGACTGCCAACTGGCATGAAGCCATGCCATGAAGATAGGACCATAGTCCACGTATGGGACAGGCATGGCCAGACCAGACGGATTTAGGTGCAGTGTCAGCGAGCTTGTTCCCGTGAATACAACGTGGCCAGGAATTCAGAAAAACTAGATGGATATCATTGAATATCGATGAGAACAGCGTGAGAACTAACATTAAGCAATTCCAGGGCCAGTAGAGAGCTAAGAGAGTCAGTGTAAGTAGTACAATCACTGTTCTGCCTAGCTTCTACATGATCCAGGGCAAGAGAAATGGCATACAACTCGGCAGTGAACACAGAAACTGTAGAGGGGATCCTGCGAGCAACTACCGAGCCACAGCAAACCATGGCAGAGCGTATAGAGTCACCATATTTTTCAAACCACCTGTGTAAATAGGAAGAGAAGAATGGCTCAAAGATATTCGGCAAAAAGAAGACAGTACTTCCAATCGGGAGTATCCACTTTCCTCAGATGACTCAATGAAAAGTCACAGGCAAGGATCAGGAAGCGAGGTACAGGTCCACATGGTACTAGCTAATTGACCCAGGGGGGGGGGGGGCCAAGCCACCCGTCTACAGGAATTCAAGGCCAAAGTGGTGTGTTGCAGTGTCCCAGACACCACTCAACCACCAGAATCCTCTCCTCCCCTTCACGGGTTGCTATGCACAGCAAACACATGGGTGGATGTTTAGATCCCAGAGGAAGTAATTGAACCTTCCCTGGGAGGTCTCCTCACCACGTACAGGGGGAGAAGGAGGTAAAAGTAAAAAGTCAGGTCAGGAATATGAAGGAGGGAATAAGAGTCACATGATACAGAGGAAAGACAAATAATGGTACAGAGCTGTGATATTAAGTCCTAATAATGCAAGGAAATTTGATGGTTCTCTTCAGCAGGGAGAGAAGTTCTCAAAGCATAACCAGAAGGAGGAAACAAGTGATTAATTTAATCCTCATTCTCCAACTAAAATGAGGGGTAGGAATGCCTGAAGAATGGACAAGAGCAGAATGTCCTTGCTGCATAAAGGAACCCACTACCCTATACACAATAATCATCCTGTCATCCTCAATCAAAGTGCCTCCAGAAGCCATAGTTGACACATTACCTGTGTGAGGAAATTCTTCACTCACACAAGTAATAGAAGATATTTCACAAACTTCTGAATTCACAGTTTGTAGAAACTAAGAATAATATTAAGTACCTTAAATGTCACAAATTTCATTAAATTGAAAAACTGAAAAAGAAAAAAACACATCTGACATATTCAGTGCCAAGGAAAAGACGGAAGATTCATGAGTGTAAGTGCACAGAGGGAATTAGTGCACTAGGGTGTTTGTCACCCTTCTAGTGGTGGAGGGCTTTTGCTGCATAATGATGTCATTATGCAGTAGAGCAATTCACACGTGAGATTAGGTGGGAGTTCACTAAAGGTTAGTGATATGCAAACCTCTAAGGCAGATGAGTGGGGAAAATAGCTTAACTGTGTGAAGAGGTTTAGTATTGTTTCAGAATTTGTTGAGTTGCAAAGTGATTCTACTGATAAATAAGACACTAAATTATAGTGTTATTTGTTACAATTGAAGAAAAGTAACAATTAATAAAAGACAGTATTGGAATATTAAACCTTCAGGAATCATCCTGGAATTTTTTATTGCTTACCAAAAGTTTATAGAGAAGAATTTCCTTTAAGAACTATAGCATTTAACATTGGAACTTACAATCATGCTTTAGCTGGACTTTGAGTACACATTCTTGTAGAATTAACTACAAATGCATACACCTTAAAAGACAGTTTTGAGTTTTGTCAAGAAATTCAACAACTGAAGTTTGATAATGATATAAATGTTGGAGGTATCCCACACTTTACAAAATTTAAAAACAGCTAAAATGGGACAAAAAATATACCATTTACAAACATTTTGTCACATTAACAGTGGTGAAACTTTGTTTTTAAAAGATATATTTTTTCTACCCCATTACAGCTGCTTTTGAATTTTGAAGTCCAATAATGATGTTCACTGTGCTAGTTTTGACATTAAATTCTTCTACACCAATATACCATTGGAAAATACAATATAGCTATGTATTGGTGTACTTTACAATAGTAACTCCAATGAAGTTAGTATTTCTAATGATTTTTTGGGGGAAGCTAATCAACTTTGTTGTCAAGGTATCTCAATTCTTCCTTAATGAGAAACTATATTATCAGATTGATGGTGTTGCTATGGGTTGAAGATTAGCTTCATCTCTTGCTAACATGTTTTCGTGTTTTTATGAAAAGGAATGGCTGGACAATTGCCCATTAGAATTCAAAACTCTCCACTATTGCAGGTATGTTGACAACAATTTTACTATCTTTGAGAATTCTGATCAGGTTCCTACGTCTTTACAATACTTGAACAGAAGACATAACAGTATTAACCCTTTCAGGATGATGCACTTTTCAAACTCCTTTCTGTGCATGTCACTAAAGAGTTAATGAATTGCATTCAAAATTTAATTAAGCCATTTTACTATCAATGTATTTTAATAAACTTAGCATTACCAAGTATGCTATAATTTAAAGTTTATATTATCAAAGTTTTTAATTCCTTTTTCCAAAAGAAACCTCTAATTACAGTTTTGTTGTCACATAACATGCATACAGTTAAAACATCTTAGCTTTGGTTTCTTCTACTACTAATCAGCTTAGTCTGAGTACTCCTACGATTGTATATATGAGCTTCTACACATAAAAGACCAAATTCCAAATACACGTATCACATTACAACTGAATATATTCCAAGAAAAAGCTTATACCATTCTCCACTTTGCAAATTAGAAAAATCTCCTGAAAGGTGAACTGTTCAAAATGCGAGGACAAATAACTACATTAAATAACAAATTTTTAGTAGAAATAGTAGAAAAATTGAAAATCAATATTTTACTTTTTATGAACTACATTCTTTTAGGAAAGTTGTTTCAAATTTCAAACAATTTCATCCACTAGTTTCATTTGTGGAAAGAAATTTCATGAGAGTTACTTAACCTACTTACAATGTACATAGATTGCCTGATAGGGTTAAGTTTACTGTTCAAAATCAGGAGGATCGCAAACTTCCAATTTTGGACACACTTATAAATAATAATATTTGACAGTTTAAATGTGAAGTTAAACATAAAAATACTTTCACTGGATTTTGTTTTAATTTTGAGTTTTATTCAAAATGTTTTTAAGGAGAATTTTGAGAAAATAGTTTTTCATTGTGCCTATGAAACATCCAGCACATATGATAGTATACATTAAGAACTTTTACATGTCAAGGAATTCTTATGTAAAAATGAGTTTCCAAATCATTTTTTGACAGAATACTTTGTTGTTATTTGAAAAAGCAAAGTGTATCTAGAAATATTGTGGTCATTAGTCTGCTATACATGGGCAAATATTCACTGATTATTAAAAACAGCTAAAGAATGTCATCCTCAGGGTGTACGTGCAGATAAAGTTGAAATTCGTTTTAAAAGCTAACTGTTGCCTTAGTTCCTTTTCAACTTTCATCTATTCAATCCTCTTTTCTGTGTATAAATTTACTTGTCCTTGCTGTCAGCAGGGTTATATTGGTTCCACCAAAACAAAGTTAATAACTCACAATAAAAAAAATGCTAAAGCTAGATCTCTAGTTAAGTTTATTACACATATATACCCCCTAGATGAATGTGACATTTCCATCAAATCTATCGAAGATCTTGACCAATGATGAATAAAATTTCTCAAGCAAGGAGATTCTGCTGTTTTATAAGCTGAGGCCCAAGTTCAACATTCTCAGTTCAGCTTTTAACAAATTAGTAAAGCTTAAAAATGTAATTTGATACAGCTTTCTAATCAAAATGGTTTCATAAAAACAGTTTAGTAGAATACATAACAAATCAATTTTGAAATTAAAATTTCAATACTTAATAAACTAAAAACTGTTAATGCTTCTTAAAAACAAAAGAAAAAATTCAATTTTTTCACCTGCTCTCTCTATTGTTCCATCAATAACAATAGTTCCTAATTTTGTAGATGATACTGTTGCTAATGATCCTCTGAAAGATCCAATGGGTGTTCTTGCCACAGATACAATAAAAACCTCCTGAAAAAGGAATCACCATAAATACATGCACATCAAGATCAATGTCAAGTTTGTAACTACATTTAGCATACCCATATTCTTGACACTTTTACTTTTATAAGTCTACTGTACAAATTGAAAAGATGAGTCTACAAGAAGTTGTGTATAAACAGTTCGATATCACTACCTTTTATATTTATTGTGTGAGTAATACACATAAAATTGTCCATATTTATGGTAACAGCATGCATAATCAGTCACCTTGTCCTTGGGCTATACATATGGCTGTGACTACACTGTGGATCTCTTGTTGAAATTCATTTTATATGTAGTGATTTGCAAGGTGCCTAAAATGGGCTCCTTCTGGGGGGGGGGGAGGAATATAACTCAACTTTTTGATATATATTCTCCTACTTATGAAATTTAAAAACATGTGCAATATGAAATTTCTCACAGAAGAAAGGGACATTGTAGCTTTAGACCATATTGATAAAGCAAGAGAAAGTATAATTTAAGTAGTGAAAAACTACAAGCCATATAAAGGATACAGTGAAAAAAAAAAACAGCTTGTCATCAAGAGTAACTCAAGAAAACAGCAGCTGATTGCAATTACTATATGAGCCTCCCTTAAAACTTTAAATACCTATGAATTTAGGTCTAAAACAAAAAACATATATGACCCATGTTCACAAGCAGAATTGCAGATCAACTCTCATAAGTTGTAGGCACAGAGCATCATAGTACAAGGACTATTTTGTTGCAATAGACAAATTTCAGTGTCTACAAAAGTCTTTCAACTTGAATAGTCCCATTGTTGGTACAACATTTCAAAAACAATATAAAACATGTTGAAAAGCTTTTTCAAAGATTTAGGGTGATTATATGGTATTTGAATCATATGTTGTGCATTTCTATTTCATAATGTAATAATAGGATTTATTCTTTATTCTATATGTGTGCAGGTTTCAGATAACACATGATTGAGAAAAACAAGAAAGAATTAAGTTGATTTCCTTTTAGAGCTCACTTTGTTCCTTTGCTATTTTCAGAATGGATAATATCTGCTTCATGTACAAAACACTTTCTGATTCAAATCCACAAAGCTTATAAAACGTAAAGGTGGGGCTGTGTATTCAAAGTAATTAAACAGCTAAGTGATCTGCTTAAACTATTCATGTAAGAGGTTAAGTATGTAGAATTATGAGCAAGGTTTCTCAATGACAGCGGGGTTTAATCTATTCCACAACACTTGATACCCACCAAACACCACTAGTACAAAAGCCACTTTGAACCAAATAGTGTGATCAAAAATGATAAACCATTCCATTACACACACACACACACACCACCATTATTACACTCATGGTGACTTTTGTCCATACTTTCCCACATCAAATTCCATTTTTCATAGTTTAAAGAAGTTTTAAAAGCTTTCCATACACATATAGTGACATCATTTGTACTTCCCTATTCCTAATTTAATTTTTGCACAATTTAATGAGCTTTAAAAAGTTTCCCATAAATGCATACATTATTCTTTTAACTACACAAATGTCTATAAATACACTAAAATTGTATTGCTTTACTACTAGCAACAGAGCATTACCCTTATCTCCTGTCTCACTATTGAATGTGTTCTTATATATATCAAACATGAGATCTAACTTATCATAACCCAAGTCTATTAGCTTGTACTTACTATGATGATCCAAGTCATTCTGTAATGCCTTAACATCCCCAGTACAGCTAGAAATGCCCAAGAGTTTAATGCTATCAGTAAACTCTACTAGTTTACTAATCATTCCCCTGTCAATATCATTAATGTAAATAAGAAAAAGCAAAGGCTCAAGCACTGCCTTCTAAGGCACTCCACTAATCACAAACCACCCCATAATCCAATTAAATGGTCTTTTCCCAATTCATACTAATGTGATTTTTTTTTAGGTAATCTTCTGTAAGTCTCCATATCAAAAGTTTTTAAAATCTAATTACACCAAATCCACATCCTTTCCATTGCCCAGATAACAGGTAACATCCTCAAAAAAAGATATCAAATTAGCAAGACAAGTTTACCCTTTAGTAAAATTATGATGGCTTTCATATTTTACAAAACAATTTTGCAAAACTTCTTTTATCTACACTCTGGGGAAAATTATGTATGGCCCTGGTGCTTTATTTTTATTTAATCTCTCAGTCTTTGTACCTATCACTAAAGGGTTAATATCTACACAATTCAGGTGAATTCCAATATTTTACATAAAATGCTCAGGATCATGAATTTTACTAATATCTTCTCTTGTAAGAGCAGATGAACATTTAATAGCTCAGCCATATCACAGCCTTCAACAAAAATTTGCATCAACATCCTTTAAGGACCCAATGATCAATTTTAAGGTTTTTCTTACCTTTAACATCCTTAAGAAAAGATCCTTGCTATTAGTTTTTACATAAATATTATTCGACTTACCTCTTAACCAGTTCTGATTTTCTAATTTCTTTTTCAACTAAATCACCAGCTTTCCTATAGTTCTGTAAACATTCCATCACATCTATCAGTTTAACATGTTGGTTGCCAACTCTTATAGTATACACTACACCAATATGCAAAGCCAAATATGCATGTGCAAATTCAAATTTTATCTATCTATAAGCAATTTCTTCAGATGATAGTAATGTTCAGATGGAAATCCAGACCAATCATAACAGTGATAATCAGTCTAATGATGGTGGCCACCCAATGGTTTCATCACACTCTTATTTTTCAAATTACGACAATGCAGTACCGACAGCATGTGGAAGACCTAGAGTTTGTGAGATCCGCACCAGAGGACCACGTCGTCATAGAGGTAAGACAAGAGATGGTGGATGTGGTTCTACTACACCAGTTTGTGATAGAAGAGCAACTCCTGTTTAGGACAGAGGAGTAGTTAGAGTTCAGGTGTGAACCCTGGTGTCACATTACAAAACTAATCAAATGTTGCACAAGATCAACCCAATTTTGCTTTCAATGACAACTCTGGTCTTATAATTCAGATATCATGGTCACACAAACAGATCAATATACGACAGCTGAAATCAACAAACAGCGACCATAGGGAAGAGAATCACGTCTAAATACTGGAAGGACCCAGATGAACAGAAAATAAAAATTTTCTTGCCTTGTGGATTGACATAGGTTCAAACAACCTACCTACCTTGGAGCACTATTGGAGTACTGATATTCTATACAAGACGTGTTTTAGTGGTGTGATGAGTTGCAACTGCTTTCAAATGCTCATATGTTTTTGGCATTTCACAGACAATTCCTAACTTCATGATGATGGTTTGTATAACATATAACTTCTAATGGATCATTTCAATTATGAAATGATCCATATTTACTATCAAAGAGAGGATTTGCAATTCAACAAGTCTGTGGTACTTTGGTGTGGCAGTCTCTTGTTTAAACAATATATCACAAATATGGAAACAAACTATGAACTATGCGAATCTCAATGCATGGTGATGAAAATTCACATATATTTTGAAACTTGATTATGATGCAGGCTTGAGACAGGCTGCAGCTGTTGTACTTGATCTGTTGGATGATTAGCTGGACAAAGGTCATGTTGTGTACACAAATAATTATTACAATTCCTACATATGTGGAACACTGTAGTTTGACCAAAAAGAAAATCGAAAAGATGTGGTCCATAAAAAGTTGAAGAAGGGGGAAAATGAATGGAAGGGATTAGACTCAGTAGTAGTTTGTAAACAGGTCAAACGGGAAGTGCTCACAATAAGCAAAATGCACAAAGTGGAGATAATTGATATCGTGAATTGGAATAATAAAATTTTGAAGAAACCCAATATAATCGGCGATTACAACAATAACATGCCCAGGATAAACAGATCTGACCAGATATTGTTGTATTACTCAGCTCTACATAAGACAATACGATGGTACTAAAAATATTACCCTTCATATCATAAAGACATTTATTCTGAATGCCCACATCCTCTATAATGAAAATAGAGGCCAGGATATGAAACTATTGAATTGTTGTGAATTTGTAACAATTCATCTGCTAGGTAATACCATCTTCAAGGCCAGGAGCAACATGCACCCCCAATTCCATTGCCAACAGTTGAATCATTTCATTACATCACATTTGCCACCCACAGAAAAGAAAGAGAAGCCAAACAAACCATGTTGTGTCTATACAAATGCTGGTAGGAGACAAGCAATCCAATACATTTATGATGTCTGCCCTGAAAAACCAGCCCTCTCTATAGATAAATGTTTCAAAGAGTACCACGTGTCTCAATAATGGACAGAGAAACAAGAAGACATTAATTTTTGTCATTTGGTTATGATATGAGAACTTTTTAGTTCATGAAACACTGAAAGAATAAAATCATAAAATTTTAAAATGTTTATTGATCATCAATTGCTTATTAATTCAGACCTGATTAAGCAATGCCATGGATCATGTAGAACAAGCCTGTTTCGGTTATCATAATTTATTTTTGCATTGTAACCATTTCTTCTTTAGTATTAGTTGCACTGACGTGAGCTTTATGGAGATATGTTTGCTTACTTTAGTGAATTTCAATAATGCAAATAATGATACAATACAAATTTGATCATGATTATTATGTAGATTTATGTTCCCCAAATTGCCAGCAGATTGTTTGTTGCATTATATGTGATGCCAGCATTTTCAGTTTACAATGGTGTAATCTTTTCAACAAGTATACTTGTAGTGGCAAAATCTGGGACACCTTGCACTATAAGTGTAACCCAAGTCAGTAGTCAATGTTTTAAACTTTATGATGTATATCTTTGATTTTCTCATTCATGTCTTTAGTAAGCCAATTAGGTTTGATCATCTAAAACTTTCCTCATAACAGCCTCCTGGCATGCACCTAACCAGTGGCACTAACACACATCAGATGTGTAAATAGACTGGGTGTCCCACTGCACTATATAGCTCTTAATTACCTTTGGGAAGTTAGAATAAAGTGCTAAAACAAACTGACAGTTGAAAACATTTGAAATGTTGTGTTATAGACGAATGACATAGATCAGCTAAATAAAAAGAACAACTAATGATGAGGTATTGAAATGTGCAAAGACAAAAAGAAAAGTCACTTCCTAAGCTCATGTAGGAAACAGAATGCACTACTCTGGGAATATTATTAGATCTCAGTGAAAGCTGATAGAGATTTTGATGGGGAGGACAGCATGATTGACTGATTGTTATTCTTCTCCTCTTTCTAAAAATATGCTTATCTTGATTTTAAAGCTTTTTCAAATTTCCCAAATCTTTTTGATATTACCTTTTAATTCATTATCTCAATTTATTAATATTGGCCTCAAAATTGGAATTTTCAAAAATAAGAACTAAAATTTCATTTATTTTTATCTCAACATGTAGTAAATACATCAAACCTAAGTGCAATGCAACGTTTCCCCAAATATTCTCCCAGTTCAACTCTGACAAGTTTGTAATCATATCCTTGTTAGTGTTTGACAATAAATCTAAAATACCATCCCATCTAAATGGCTATCTATTTGATATAGAAAACAATCCTGCATAACTTTAAGAAATCTCTCTCCCTCACTATTTAACACCATACATTACCAATCAATGTGTATAAAAGAAAAGTCTCCAATAATTATTGCATCAGTAATCTTATTACTAACAATTCTGATATCATACATATTTCTGATCAGGCAGCCTATAACAATTTCGAATTAAAAATTTTATATCCTCAAAATCCCTGAATGAAGCCCATAAGGCTTCAACCTACTGCAGTTCATCACTTATATAAAGAATCACCCCTCTTCCTTTGTAAGATGCAAGTACAAACAGACATTTATGTTATAGAATTTATGCACATCTTTCAGGGATTTCTGTGCTTTTGGGCTGTTTAAACAATTCTCAGAAGTCATAATTGTGCATGGTTGATTGGCTTTGGATATCATGTGAAGAGATTAGAGGGGGAAATAACAATGAATTAAGGATATTTAAACACAAAAACTGATATCCTGTAACCCAAGTGCTTTCATCTGGTGGACCTTTCTTCTTCAGAGGTAAATTGATTCCCAATTTGGCCTTGAAAAAGAAAAGTCCACCTTTCTACAGTGCTCAAGTTATAGGGTATCATATCTTTATGTTAAACCAATTTCTTGAACCTACCTGTTTTTTAAACTCAGCAATATTGTTAGTTCTTATTCTTCTATGTACACTATAATTTGATCTTTTATAAGAAACTTGTTGTAAGTCTACAATACAACTTTACACTAATTTTCTAATGATACAATGTGAATCTCCTAACACAAATGAATGTTTCATGTAACTAATGAAATTAATTCTGCACCACATAAAAATAATTCACAGACAAACTACACAAACTTCAATTACTGTATTACTGATTTTTATCAGTGCTTCAGCTACTAACATCCAACTGGATGACAGATTAAAAATATCCGAGGTTCTTCAATCTACAAGTTAAAGAGTATATTTCAGATGTCATTATTTAGAAGAATTGAAAACAGTGCAATAGCTGAGCATATATTAACCAATTATAGCATTTTTATAGCAGCCAACACAAAGAATCACTTTTAACAGAGGAATCAGAACCTGAAATTAATCAAAATAAATATTTCACTTTGTAATAGATTCAACAATAAACAACTAATATTGTATACATATGCTAAATTACTATTTATTATGGTGTACACAATCACTTATGTGGATATTAATATAATGTTATTTTTTGTCTGGTTTAAAGACCTAATAATGTATATTTCTATTAATATCCTATATGTAATATCACAGTAAAAAGATGTTTAAATTAATGTTTGTTTCATGCACACTAATTTTTGCTCTTTTTCATGAAAAATAATTTGTAGCAGTTATATTTTCAACTTCAAGCCTTCTTACAAAGGTTGGAGAATGTGTTACATGAGACATAGATGAAAGTTCATATTTATGAATGTGATTATTTCAGGAGTTCATTAAACTTTTTTTAAATTATTATTTTAATAGTACAAATCAGCTTGAAGTTTGACTGAATCTTATGGTTATGGCACTCATTGACATAACTTATAAGTTAGAAACCTTAAATTCTACACTTCTAATGTTACAAGCTGGTTTTATCTATGGTAATTATTAAGCTGTAAAAAAAAGTTCAAAAATCTTGCTAATATGTGCATTTTTCTCTACCTCTATGATACAAATTTTAGTGGTTTATGCTAAAAACACCAGATGATTTTAACATTTATATCTTAACTTGTACACTGACATTGTTTTATATAAAATCTAAAACACAATAGCTTTGTACTAACAAAGACTTCATATAAAGGTTAACTATAACTGCTTTACAACAATAAATGAATGTTTTCTATTTCTCTGTTAGAAATTTATCCTGGACAGTAAAATATATAGACAGAAAAATGACAAAACAAACATAGCATATTTGCAATATTTCAATTTACTGAAAAATAAAAAAAATGTCAGTGACTAATTATAATCAGTAACTGATCTGATGAGCCAAACATTGATCATAATATTTCAACCAATTCCAACATCACTCAGTTATTACATTGTTTATATATAAAAAAGCCATTTACAGTAGAAATTTACATGGTATTTTAATAAGCTTATCATCTCAATACACAGAGCTGTACATTCATATCCTTGTTTTTTATATCAATTGACTTTTTATATTGTCTTCATATTAAATACTTTTTAAAACTTTACAAATTTTGTTGGTGGAGCCTGACAACTGTAGGTTCCATTTAGCTAAAGAAACTACAAAACACATGCATATTGGAAAAATATGTTCTTTTATATCAAAGCAAAATAAATTATTAACATGAACTATGACATTATACATGATTAAATTTTCTTCCATTGCAAATATTAAATGTTTTTCTCAATTTTACTTTGTATATAAAAGAATATTATATCAAAAATACACGTAAAAAACAAAAGTAATTTACACCTCAATTACTGACAAAATCTGAAGTTTTAGGTGGAAATTCCTACCTTTATTCTGTTTCCTGGACTCATTTCTAATAATGATGAAACTAAGAATCTGTAAATACACATACATATTTATTGTTAAAAACAACAAAATATCAATTTTAAAATAAACTGTTATACTTCAATGCTGCTTTTAATCCAGGTATGTTTCAAATTTAGTTTTACTACAAACAGTACTTTTATCTCATCAACATGAGGTATAGTTTCTACAATCTTCACACACAAGATGGTCCATCAGCATTATCTTCTAGAAAGACTCTTTCCCATGTAAACAAGAACAGTGTGTTTGGGACCACATGCATTGGGTGAAATACAAATTTTTATGTTTCTTGAAGACATCAGAGAATTGCTAAACAACATAATAAAAACTTCTAAAACCTGCCAGACCATTCTTGCAGACCTAGGCTTAGTCAAGGAATGATTTACTATGTTCTCAGCTGTTCACTGTTGACTGACAAAAATTAGTGCACTGAAAACTACAAAATACAACAAAGTGTAAAATAGTATTTAACATTTTTTTTTAAACCAAGAATACTTACAATCACAAATTTAGAAGTTAAGAAAGTATAACAGTTTTTGAAACTCTTATCTTTCTCTCCTTACTGTCCTATCCATAGATAGGTGTGAAACATGGCCAGGAATTAAACCATGACAACTGTTATGGAAAGCTGGGAGATTAGTGGTATTCAGTAATTTATTACTTAACAGCCCTATTAATCAATTACAAGTGATGGACCAATTGGTACAATGTTCCTCAAATCATGGTACATGCAGCACAACAACAAAAAAGTTGGCAGCAATTACTGCCAACCAGTTTCCTCCACTCTAGTCAGCATTTCAAGAACGGAAATGGTTGAATGTTGTCTACTAGTGTACATAGCTCATTATCACTCGTGTATCATAAATACATAATTGAATAATGACTGTCTATAAATTTAACTATATCACTATAATTAGGTAAAAGTGCATGTCATAGCCTTTTGCAGTTACATTAAAAAACTTAGACCATTTTATTATCAAAGTATGTTAATAAATATGGTATTAAAACATTGATAACATAAAAAATTGAATTATAAACTAAGTTTTAATTTGTTACTTTCAAATTAAATATTTAAAAATCTCAGTTTCAAAAATTGCTAACTTCAATAATATGCTTCTGTAGTTCCAACCAATTAGAAACACAAACTTATTACAGCTATTTCATTTTAGCAGCTATAGAATAATAGTCTGTCAAAGTTTATATGCAAACATGATAATCCTGTTGAACATCTATTTATAGCTTACTTAGAAAGCCAGAGAACTTAAAGGAGTTTTGGAACATTCTCTTCTAGTGCTCTTTATATTCAAAAACACAACTGAAAAGTATATATTTTTAGTTTGTATTTTTTTATGGTGGAGCCCCCAAATGTAGGAGAAAAAATTAGCTTATGCTTCATGCAAAGATCACGTGCTATGCTGTCTAAATGAAATACCTAATGGACTCCCACCAAGATTTAATGCTTTTGATGGAAAACAAATTGTTCCTTTATAAGTGATGAAACAATAAAATTAAAAAAAAAACGTGATAAGTTTAACTAATTTGAAAAACTGAAATAAATTATGCATTCAAAGAAGACAAAAAGGTATTCATTTTGTTTTATATTTTTTAACTTTTCACTTCACTATACATTGATAATTTTGTTTAAATTTAATATTAGAGTATAAAAAATGAGAATATTTTTCTGAAAAAACTTATTTATTTAAGTGGTTATATAAAAGAAATATGAAGACTAAAATAAAATATTTTCAGTTTTAGCAAATTGACTTTAAATACTTTATTAAAAACTTGAATTTCTGTGTACAACAGACTTGTAACATATACTAAATGCTTGCCATATTTCTTGAAGATACACTTGATAAATTCAGATTTATAGTAAGCATTATTGCAAACAGCTTCACAGATATATGGTTAGTCTAAAGAGTCTTTTCTTTTTCACAATTGTGATGTCACAGTCATTTGCTTCTTTAATGTTTAATAATTTCTACAAAATGAAATAAAAGTTCATCAATATAATCCTATTCTAAGCACACTGTAATAAAAATGACAGCACAAGTAATTTTATTCTTTTCTGGCATTGAATATGCAGAAAGAAAAAAGACTGACTGATGTCCTTTAAGTACAGTTCATGTTAAGTGAATTATTTGTGGGCCTAACAGAATTAATATATCATGTTCTTTAATTAAAAATCTAACTTTTGGAATGTTACTGGCTTATGTTAAGCTTACCATTTTCAAGATTTATAGGGATTAATTTGGTTATTATATTATAGTCATGTTTGTCAATCTACTTTTTGGAATTTATTGGGGAGTGTTAAGCTTGCTATATGCCACATTTTTAAGAGATTGGCTCAAATGTAACAAAATTATATTCATTTCACATTAAGCAGATTATTTGTAGGACTTATTATTACTATATGTTAATGAGAACTAAATTTTTGGAACATTACTGGGGAGTGTTAAGTTTGTTATTTGCAACTAGGAGAGTGGCTTGAATCTTAGCATGTTAAGCATTTTTCCCATTAAGCAGGTTATTTGTAAAGCATCTATGATTACTGGATGGTGCATGTTAACCACTTATTGTTATGGGGTGTTAATGGTTTGTCCACAAGACAGGGAAAAGAGAATTTTGCAAACCCTCCAAACTATCGGGAATTGTCTTTATTTTTTGTCTGACAGGAGATAGAAATATAAATTATTCTGTTTGTCCTGCTCTTCTGAAGCATATAAACTTTTGAATTCAACGATTGCAGGGATGTCCCAATAAACTCCTTGTACCATCTGAGAATAGTCACAGTCCCATTCTTCCATTCTGCCTGCATTTATCAGACTTTTTTCATCAAGAAAAAACAAAAAAACAGAATAGCATTCGATGATACATTTAACAGTATCTCCTCTGGATTAATGTAGCTCATGTTTCTTACCAAGCTAAAAGTTAATGCTGACTTTTGAATAAATTCTGAAGCCCCTCTTTAAATTATTAAGGACTTTTTTTTTGTAACAAAATCAGTATGAATTCTGGAAAGTTCCTTTAAAATCTTTAGGTCTGCCAAATACAGGCTTGCAACACATTGTGGTCAAGTAATGTTTACCAGTTATTTTGAAGCAACTGCAAAAAAAACAAAAACAATTGTTTTGAAGGTGAAGAGATGAGCATTAACAGCTTCACAAATATTTTCATAGGACCAATTTTGTTGTGTTTTTGTGCACACCCACATATGTTGAAAGATAAGATAAGATAACTGGGACAAACATTTTTCCAAAGCACCGTCATTCTCCAGCCAATCGGTACTTACAAAATTTGATGGAAGGCTCAAGCATCCAGTTTCATTTTTGAAGTCATCAGCTCTTCCTGGAGAATCTTTGAAAAAACAAATTTGCCAGAGTTTCTTCAACATTTCAGTCAGCTAACTTACACCCATCTAAACATATTGTGAATTCTGTGTAAAACCACAAGATCCAACTTGCAACAAGAGTTTCTGGATTCAGCTTATTAGCTTCAGTTGATAAGCTTTCACATAATTTCCAATTAATATTGGGGCCATCCATGGGCATCTGCAAGAAATTCTTAGAAACAAGGTCTGTGATGACAGGGAACAGCTTGTCAAATAGATCAGAGGCAGTAGTATGTACTGAGAATGCTGATTGGATGCATCTTGTGCAGATAGTTTTTCTTCCCAAAAGCAAGCATGACTGCTACACTGTCATCTTAAGGACTGTATTCAAGCTTTTAAACAAAATAATATATGAAACAGATTTCGGGATTTTCTGCTTCAGTAGGGAAGTGAAATATGGAACTAATCCTAAATAGGATGTTTTGTCTTCAGATTGTTTGAAGATGTAGACAGTAGTATTGTTGCTTGATATCACCTTTAAATTAATGTCTTCATCTTTTCTGCATTTTTCTTGCTTGTCATATGACTACACAAAGCTGTTTATCCCATATTGCTGATGTCAAATAAACTTTGGCAAGGTTTGCATCTTGCTTTTATTGCTCATAAATCCATATCTAACTATTCCTGGTAGTTTTGTTGGGAAAACCAACTTGTTTTAAAACTACACTGGCCCAGTATTTTAAATTTGGTAAAATTTATCACATAATATTTATCAAAAGATTTCTATGGAGATTTATCTATATAAATATAATAGTACTGCCTGTGGTATGTCCAAGTAATTACTTCGCAAGGTGTGGATGGATCTTCACCAAAATTGGTACAAAGGTACATGCAAATTTTCAGTTTTGCATTTTTTATGGCCGTTTTTTTACCACTACTTGGTCCCCTTCACCACATCTGATATGGAAGTTCATTTGATCCATGGGAAGATATATGCAAACATTCAGTTTTTATGGGAGTTTTTGCATTTTTCTCCACTACCTCACTTCCTGTGGATGGGTCTTCACCAAATTTGGTATGGAGGTTCATTGGGTCCATGCGAAGATATCTGAAAATTTGTGGTTTCACATTTTGCTTTGCAGTTTTTATGGTCATCTTTTACAATTACATATAAGGGAAGCAACTTTTCATGTTCTAAGATAATCTTAGGATTTCATAAAATTCTTCGCTGCAAAGAAATATATCTAGGTCTAGCATGAATAATATTGCCTTTCAAATGATGCTGTACATGATCGCCATTATTTGTGCCTGTACAACATGCAAAGTAATTTTTATTTTAAGATTAAAAATACCTTTGTACATCAGAAAATTTTCAAATTTCACATGCAAAATCTTTATAATGTCCAGATAGTTTTCAAATGTTTAAGAAGCTGTTATTTTCCATAACAAATCTCTGTACGGGTTTGGTCAATTTAACCGATCTCGTAACCGTGTTAAAAAAAATTGGGAAATAAATATAAATTATGCCATTTTCGTTCTAGAATGACAACAAATTACAACACAAAAACATAAATGTTTATACTAAATAGCTTAAATTTCATAACATTATACATATTTCTATATATTTATTATATTGACCTTTCAGCCATACCTGGCTAACAATACAAAAGTTACAATGATGCAGAGCACGTGCACTCATGTTACCGTATCAAATAATATAAAACTGACCTTTAGTCTTTACAAAGTAACCTGTCTTGGCTGTGTTTTAGGAGACTAGTATTTTGTAAAATAAGTCACATTTCAATTATTATACATTATATAAGTTCTTAAACTTATTTTTGTTAAAACAAATAACAGTAAATAAAGAAGTTAAGCAAACAATTATCTCTTCTAGTTAATACCTTTGTACTCAGTTGCTGCTTGATGTAGGTTGTTAAGCCTTCTAAAGTTTTGCATGTGGATGATATAAAACAAAATAATTTTTTAGGTTTATATATATATATATATAT
>NW_013666507.1:195344-207500 GCF_000517525.1 Limulus polyphemus
TTAGCAAACTGAAAGATAAGAGGCTCTTATTTTGTATTCTAGCTTGTCAATACCAGTAATTTGAATTTCTAATTTGTCGAAACTATAGACTTAGTATTTTGACTTCATAAACATCTAATTTGAACCAGTGCTGCATTCAAAATACCACGTGACACACAAAAATCGATGTTTAGCTGTGTTTTTTTATATTTACTTTTAAATTAAGAAATTGAGTAAGGTTTAATACTAAAATTTGAATTATAATCTACAGTTTGATACCAAACGTATTTACATAAATTCATGAAATAGCAGTTCAATAAAATTTTGAATGCGAGTCAACAAACATGATGATATGGCCTTTCACACATGAATCATCTGGAAAGGGATATACATATTCCTGTGACTAGAAAAATAATCACACCCAATGACAGCAAAACCTTATCTGTAGCTTTTAAAGAGATATATAATTTAACACAAACACTTTCACAAATAAGAACATTGTTTAAACAAACTATACAAAATTATCAGCTCTATCTTTACTTTCAAGGCCTTCAAAACTTCCAACTGAATATTATTAGTCAATGTTTCAAAAGCTGTATTTCATTAGTAAATGATCAAATCACATGATGTAACATCATAAAAGGGAAGCAAAACCAAGGCCTATACAAAAACTAAGCAGAAAAAGACAAGAAAAATGCTTGAAATCAAGAAGTGAATAATATATTCTCAAAGATATTTCTTAGAAGCTATTCCTTAGGAATGTCAGAAAAAATCAACAGGTGTATTGTTTACAGACAAAACACCTTGGACCTGTAACGAAATAAAAATTTGAACATTGACATTTTCTTTGTCTGAAAATGTATTTCAAACAGATACCATCACACAAAAAATAGCTTGATTCCTCATGCTTCTGCCTATGAGAATTGGATGCCACTAGCCATGAGCTAACTCTCACCTGTTTAATATGAATTGTGCTAGTGCATAATGATATTATAATAGCTCTCAATCAATAAGAGAGCAACACAACCTCCTTGTGTAGTAGCTCTCCAAGTACTCACACTCAAAATAACTTCTTAGATGAGGCAAGAAGAAAATGCACCAGAAGTGGGGAGGATAAGTGGAAGGTAAGTATTTATAAGAAATAGATTCCCAAGTAAGAAAAATGTTAACTTCCAAAATGATACCTCACCACAGAATAGCTAGAATACACATTGAAATGTTGGAGGGGATGGTGCAAACATTAAACCATGATAAGTTCCTTTCAGAAAGTGCCAAAAGAGAAAGCCCATTGAGTATGATACCTGATGGCAGGGCTTCTATAGGGGCATACCCATGGAAAACTGCATCTTGTCCTGAACAGGATGTACTTTATCCCCAAATATTGCAGGGATGGGCAGGATTTTTGCATGACCAACCATGCACCCACACACAAGAGGTCAGTGATCCAAGAACTGTGGTGTTGTTAGTGTAAGATCAAATCATACAGTGTTGTGTCTGACCACAACTCAACAGACAAAGACAGGAGTGAAAAACCCATTCTGCTGAAGGAGAATGTCACTCGAGCTTTTTGAGAGGTGACCTGCACCACACAGAGGATGCCACCAATGCTCTACTTCCCACCATATTGTGTTGTACACAATCAGTGAAGAACTCTCCAAGGTGCACCACTCAAGTGGCTAGGAATTAAGTGACAAAGGTCTCCCATGCTTCTGGAGACAGTGCAACACCAAGAAACCCTATTTTTAAAAGCCAACAAGTATGAGTCAAAGAAGTAGGCAATTACTTCTCTGGTTCCAGCTTTTTCCATGATAGTCCATGGAAGGTATGGTTTGAATTGAGCAAATGTTTAATTCTAATACCAAGAGGATACACCTCTAGTGGACTTGCAGAATACCCCAACTCAACAGTTGGCACTGGTAGAACCAGGACAGTTGAGCATTTTCTGTTACCCCTGGCTTGATGCAGATTTTGGGAAATAAGCATACACCGAAAGGCAACACCAGCCACCTGGCAAGATCCACTAAGAGGGTGTTGAACATTTACTCAGGATACACCTTATGTATCCACAGGCTCTCTTTAGTGTGGAGCATTTGTTTGTTAGCTGCACTTCCAAAGATGTTGAAGTCACTGGATATAATATCAATATCACAGTCTTGCAAACAATGACAAAGAACTACTAATGAAAAAGACAATTTACTTACCCTACCCAAAGATGGCGCATAGACTGAAGAATGGTGACTGGAGGGAGTCCAAATTCTGTAGGAGACAAAAGCCAGATGGTGATGATAATGAGACAAACATATGCAGCTTTGTCCACATGCCAGCCTGAAGTACCTTATTCAGAAATCAGCAAAAATAAAATGAAACAGAATGAGATAGATGATGAATCAGATAAAAAAAATGAAAAAGCTGGCTAGAATCAATATCCAAGGAAAAATACACCAACTAGAGGAGTTGACAGATCCATCCAAGTAACAATAGAGGGCAAGATGTCCCTGGTCCCTAGGTGAAGAGGGGTCCCAAAGCAGAGACAGATGACAATGGTAACCACTGGTGAAAAGGAGAAGGAAGTATGTTTTCAAAAATGGTTGGAATAAAATATCAAATACATGAAATTAATGGCTCGAATGGAGCATGTTTGAGACATATGATACTGCACTAAAGTCCCAGTCAGCCATGGGAGTAGGAGAATGGGGTGGGGGTGGGTTGAAGAGGGAAGAAGCAGAACAAAGTGGAGAGGACAGGGGAATACCTAATGGTAAAAGGAAAGAAGAAATATAGGTGATAAAGTCACCCAATACCCAGCAATGATGGAAATCTATAATCCATGGCCAAAAAATATATCAAAAAGGCCAAAAGGTGGGGCCAAGGTAGGACGGTTCAGGGAAAGAGTGGTATATAGACCAATGTCAAAATACTTGCTATTGATAGGCAGACAAAGTTGAAGATGATAGGAATTGAATAATAAGTAGACTGCATTATCAGAGTCCGGCTGTGTGGGTGGTGGATCTGACAATTCCCACACATGAAGATGAAGGGATGACACTCCTGGATGCAAGAGAGACATGTGAAATTTGAACAATAGAGAAAGGGAATGAGGCACAAAAAAGAGGAGCCTGGATGCCAATTAAGGAAGCGGAGAAATCCAGGGTCGTGCAGGCCACAGAGGCATTACTAATAGAACTCTATAAGGAGTGTTACATATCAAAGTGAGGGCACACATGAGAAGACAAAGAAGAAGAAGAGGATAGGCATACAGAAAAAGTTGAGATTTGTCCTGGCTTAAAGCATCCACTGCCAGAGTTGAAGAATGATAAATTGGGCCAGAAGAGTGGAAGTTTGGTGTTGAGAGGAATGTTGAAGGTGCCGATGAGAAGCATGCCCAACTGAGAGCAAATCTAATGAATAACTTGATGGAGTAGACCTCTCTGTGAGTAGAATCTAGTCCAGCCAAGAGAGATATAGTCTGCCAGTAAGATCAGGATCCCCAGCACATAAGCTATGAGATATACCCAATGGGAATGAACCCAAAACAGCATGTCTAATGCACAGAATTGTCAGAGTGGATCATGACCAAATGCTCCACAAGAAGACAGAGAAAATGGGTACATGCCTGATAGATTGTGTGAAGTTCAAGAATGTTGATGTAGAGTGAACTCTCCTCCAGAGCCCACATGTCCAAAGTCATGTTGACATTCAGAGACACATCTCAGCCCAATCTGATCAGGGGCTGCAAGGAGAAGAAAGGGAAGGCTCACAGTCATGGACAATAGGTCGTAAGAAAGGTTTCAATGGTCCCACAATGTTGACTAAAGGAGGTGTGTGTGGTGGGGGGGGGGGGCCTAAAGGAATGAGTAGTTTGGGAAAACAGTCACCAAAAGCAAAAAACCTCATGCACAGGATGTAAATGAAAAATGGAAATCTTAGTGACAAGACTTTTCTTTGCTCATAGGCTAAGTAGTGAAGGATAAGCACTACTGAAGTGAGAGTTCAGGAACACATCCAGAAGTACCAAATGTTGGGTAGGCATGAGAAAAAGACTTTTAATGCTTGACTAGCCAGCCAAGCAAGGCAGCCTCTTGCAGAAGAATTTAGGTATGAGAGAAGGAGTCCTCCTGAAATGGAGTGAAGAGAAGCCAATTGTCCAAGTAATAATAGAACCTTAGCCCAAATCCATGAACATAACAGTCAAGTACCCCAATCACTCACCCAAAGACATAAGAAGCAGATGTAATGCCAAAATGAAGAGGATGGAACTGAAAGACTCAATTCTGAGAATAATATCCGAGAGTAGAGATAAATATTATCTCGATAGCCAAGAGATCTGAGACCACAGCCTCAAGATGTTGAAGATAGACAGGATTGGAGGGAGAAAGAAAGGAAAGGAAGATGAGAAGTGGAGAAATAGATCATGGGTGAGAACCTAAAGAACCCATCTGTTGGCAAAAATGAAGGCTCTCACTGGGCCAGACCTGACAGGATAGTCACAAAAAATATGAGCAATGACTGAGGATGGGAAACTGGAATGGGAAAGGAAGATATGGATTGAGCAGGCCTAGAAGTTGAAAAGTGAGATTGAAAAAGGCAAGAAACCAAAATAGACAATGAGAACCAATGCCACACTGCCTTGGCCCAGCTCTCCAATGAGTCATAAACACCCCCAAAGACCTCCAGGCAAAGAAAAGGAGCCAAACAAAAACCATCCAGAAAAAGGCAGGCAAACCTTAGTTAGAAGAGCATCCTGGCCCAAGAAGTCCTAATAGCAGAGAAACCATGAAAGGAAGGATACAGCAGAAGTAGTATGGCTAAAGTAGTAAAAAGAAGGGAACAAACCTCACCAGAAGACCCTTCCAGAGCACAGTGAGGTGCCTCAGAAATATAGTGAAGGGATGATAGGTAATGTAGAAGGGTAGTAAGAAAGAGATGAAGACATGAAAACTAGGCACTACAAATTGAAATAGAGATTCCAATGATTAGGAATCAAGGAATTCAAATGGCTGTGAGCTAGAACAAAAGAGTCAAGAAGGTGTGTAGGGTTAGGCATGTGAATACAGGTGCACAGTTTCTTAAGGAACAAGTCTGCAAGGACCTTAATATCAGGCAGAGGGAACACAAAGTAATCTTGAGAATGGTTTTTGTGTACTAAAAAATGGGAGAAATCAAATTACAAAGAGGAAACAGAAAAAACATACCAGAAAAATCCCGTACAAAAAAAAAAAAGAGATTAATAGAGTGAGGATTTTCATTCACAGGTAAATCCGTACCTTGAGCAAACCCTAATGGAGAAAACAGCCTGTCAGAATTGTCATCCTGGTAATGTTCAAACTGAGGAGAAAAAATGTCAGCCAAATGGGCATGAGGAAGAGGTCCAGAGTGCTTGAGACAACCCACAACTCATTAAATAATTGCCTCCATGAGTCCGAGGTCCCGTGTGAGTTACATCATTTCCATCACAAGATAAAATAAACAAAACTAGTTAAATGCAAGTCTCATAGAATTGATTAATAATATTAAAAACACCTTCATTCAAAACAATGCCAAAGAAAAGAATGAAGTTATTTTGAGTGCAAGTGCTAAGGGGGAGCTACTGAGCAATGAGGTTATGTCATTCTCCTAATGGTGGAGGGCTATGTCACACAATGATGTCATCATGTGCTAGTGCAGTTCACATTAAACACATGCTTTTTTTTTTTTTAGGTGGGAGTTAGATAAAGTCTAGTGGCATGCAAATATCATAGGCAGATGCACAAGGGATCAAGCTATTCCGTGTGAGGAGGTGAGGTATCGTCTTGTTAAGATATTAAATAAATATTAATTAACAAAATACTAATTCTGAAATACTTTTGAGATTAATTGTATGAACAATGCTGGAATTAACATATAAAACTGACAAAAATTTATAGCTAAAAAAACAAAATCTGTCAAAAGCAGCGGGGAAAAATATTAAAAGCCAGAGGAAACCCTGTTTTCAGGTACAATAATTTACGATTAGTTTATTTTTCAATCCTAAACTGTTGTACATTAAAATGTATATACTCTTTTTACACAACTGAACTTATCTTGATGAAAATAAACATTACTTTCTAATATTGATTATAAATCAGAAAAATAAATATAACAGCAACTAGTGAGATTACTATTTAACACAAATTATATATGCTTGACTCTTGGGTTAGGGTTAACAATTTCATGAGAACACACCAGAAGTAATCAAGCATGAGGACACATTAGGTACATCTTCACTGTACAAAAGAACAGACACAGCACATGCTATTTCACTTGTTAGAAATAGAAGAAAATAAGATTATCATGGGTATAAACTGTTAATCATTATTTTGTACACAATAAAATTACGTGCAAAATATCAATTTCTCACATATATCCTTATTATATACTTAACTACACATTATGCCAAAAACAATTATTTGTTTGAGGTAACTATGCCAGGATAAATTAGAATAGGTAAGTAGAATTTTTTTTGAAATAAACATTACTATATTGCATTGTAGCATACCGTTGTCAAAGTACAGAACGTTTTTCTTGCATTCTATCAAATCAAGAATTGTTTGTTTGTTTTTTAGTTTTATATCTGTTCTTTTAGCAAATATGAATTGTTCTTGCCACTTCCTACATCACATTCACTTACAATAAAGCCTATAGGCTATATGCTGAATTCCTGGTTTCTCATACACAATTCCCTAAACAGACTTTCAATTAAAATACTAGAGTTGAGTGTTTTTTAAAATTTTCTAATTGATTAATCAGTAGGCTCGTAAATTGATTAGTACATGCACACCCCTTACCAACACGTCTGTACAAGCACATAAAGAAAATTGCTTGTCTGTTATCTTTACAACTTATTCAGATAGTATTTTTTGTGGAATTTTTTTCATATGAACATAATACTTGGCCAATGAATCACTAATGCCAGCTAAACATTTAATCTGCTATCAATAAAATGATGGTGACATATAACTTTCACTATCATCATTCACCAATGAGGTTAATAATGTTACGATTTAAAACAAATCACGACTATACATTATTTGAATAACTTGCATATAAAAATAATACTCAATAAAGATTTCAATAATCATAATATCTTACACTCACCTACAATACTTGTCATGTTGCCAAAATGTAAACTTAAAACTTATTTGGTAACCACCATCAAAAAAACTAATTTTTACAAACATTACAACTCAGTAAAACTATAGTATATCTATTGAAAAACAAAAACACAATTTTAAACAAAAAACCAGACATCAACAAGATACCTTTATTAAATCTCCAGTCATGTGACTTTGTTTCATATTGTATATATATCTTCCAGTGTCTAGGTAAACTACTTGTATCTGATAATAACAAAACCTTCTCCAAACAGTGTATATTTGTTAATATGTTAAACTAGTAATAAAGTTTTCTTTTTTACCCATTCAACCCATCTAGAATGTGTAAGCTTACCTTATCCCAAATTATCTGACCTCTTCTCATTGAAGAAAATTTCTCTAGCTTTCAAACACACAAATACTTTCACAGTTCACAAATGAAAGCAACTGAAATGGTAAAACTATAAAAAAATTAAACCTATATATTTATTCTATTATTATGTGATAGTCTAATTCTTGCTCTGTCCACATTATCCAATCATATAAAAGCTTTCTTTATAGCTGTTTTTCATTAGTAAATTATCAAACCACTTGATGTGGTACCATAACTTCAATACAAAAGATTTCAAAGAAGGTCCAAGGCCTGTACAATTTACAGTCAAAACTACCTGCAGCTGTGTGGAATTGAAAATATGAATTTTATTCTTCATGAATTACACTAAATAAATGTTAGAAAATGACAAAATATTAATTTAAAATATTTTCTGGTTAAAATTATTGAAATATATCTACAATTATCATATAAAATGGATCTTATTTAGATCACAAAAATTTTATCAATTTGCAAAAAATAACAAAAGTATGAAGAAACTGTCTTCAGGCACAATGATTTAGAATTAAGTCACTTTTTTAACCCTAAACTTTGTGTAAGAAAATGTTTCATACAGACAAGGCAACTGCATTGTTTAAAATTTAGAAACAATAAAATATTTATTCACTTATCAGTAACCTTTTGCAACACTACTATGTATGCTGTACACTTTTTTCAGACTTGTTATTCCAGACAATTCAGTACTGTTTTACATGTTTATAAACATGTTCACGACAATGTTGAGGCATCAATTGTCATATCTGCTGTTACAAAAATAATACATAAACAAAATAACACATAGAAAAACAACACTTATAGCTTATAGAAACTAAGAAACATAACATAAATTATAAAAAAGTAAAAACATAACTTAAATATATTGTCCTCACTTAAGAAAATAACAATTAAATATCAGTCTACTAAAATTTGTAATGACTAGTTCTCACCAAAAGTCAACAGTGAACAATATTAAATATTGCAGCTAATTAAAGTTAACATGTTAACATTCAATGGACCAAATGAAGCTCAGCTAGCATTCAAAATATAACCTGCACTACTAACCAACCTTTCTGTAAGTGTCTTTGAATTGCCAAATATTTACTACTAAGTTTTGGGTACAAATGGGCATTAGCTGCCTAGAATCTCAATGGGTTGCCTTGTAGATGTAGAAGGTGATTGGCCATAAACTCATTTACTTGCTCTTCAGTAGTCCTTTCAAAAGACTGCTGTATTGTGAACATATTCTTATTTTTGTAAATAGACTCAGCATCTTTAAACTAGCAGTGGTCTTTTCCTTTGTTGGTTGTTCTTAAACTTAGTGGGCAATGAAACTACATAAGAGTATCCCTTCCCCAATGGACTGATTTAGCTCATTTCCTATGAACAACTGAGTATTTGGTGTCAACAGTCGAATAACTTCATCCTTTATCATATTACACACTTTACATTCTCATATTCATTCAAGAATGGCATATCTTTAAGTTTGGCATCCAGAATACATGATTTCATCAGAATGACAACAGAAAACTTAAGTTTTCAAGATCCTCAATCAATGCTTTTTTAACCTGTGCTATCACTCCTTCAGCTAGTTCTTGGAGGATTTTTAACTGATGCAGTGTAAGTACTAAACTTAACACAGTGGCAAGTTCTAAAAAAGCAAAACTTAAACAAACTCTTCCACATTACTCATTTCTAATTCTGGCATTAACTCCAGTTTATCCAAGTCCATTAGTTATACACATGGGTTGTTGTTGCTCTACAATTCACAAGCATATCACCTTGACAGTTGTGGTCTGATGGCCAGTTATTTTTCAAACAGATCAAAGTCATCATAACCCTGCCAATCACCCAGGTTGTTGCACTTGAAGGAGCTGTCATACAACTGCAGATGCTTTGTGTAGCTGGTCCTAATGCAAATTGAATGACAGTGATTAAATAGTCTTTATTTGACACTTAAGTAGACAGAGTTAGTGGTAGGTGCTGCCAGCCAATTGCATTCCCTTTGATTAATTGTATTTTGTAAATATTAATAAATACAATTAATTAAAGGGATTACTGGAATAATCTAAAACTGTCATAATCGGTATTTTCATGACATTATTCAATTAATGATATGATAAAAAACTAACCTAAGTTAATCACTTATAAACAGCAATTAATCAGTTTTGATTCACTCAAATAATCAATTAAATAAAATTAATGTTTCCAATTATTATTATTTTGTATTATTCTAACTTCAAGTCTCATGTGAAAATAATTGATAAGTTGAAAGTAATTGATTGATAAGCCCAATGATTAATTGGGTAGTGTTTTTAATGATAAATACTTTCAGAAACTGTTACTTTAAACAAGGTACTAATACAATTCCACAAATAAACTGAACAAGCATGCTGTTAAAAAAAAAAGTTTAAATTCTGCATCTTGACTTGGAAAAGCAAAATCATCAAATAGGAACAACAATATTTAGAAGCAACATATAATTCATTTAAAAATAATAGGAGAAAAAATCAACCATCTGTCAAAGCATTTTAATATAAATTTACTATATAAATTACATACTTATAAAACATTAAATAAATTTGGCACATACATGGAATTAGTAATGGCAAATTTATTTGAAAATAAAATCAATATATGAAACAAAAGTTGAAGAGCCTGAGAATTTACAAATTCCTAAACTAAAAAAGGAAATATTTAGAAAATTATTTTTATCAAGCACTGAAACAATATAATAACATTCAAAATAAAACAATAACACTGCTATAATGTTATTACAGAGTAAATATTATATAGGAATTAAAATACTATATTCTTTATATATTTCTGTATAATTATTAATATATTTATAAAATATTTATTATAATTACTTTAACTTCCTAAAGCAGACCTGATCCACTTGAGTAAATCTTGTGGATCGTAATCAGTATTGTAAAAGTTTTCTAACTTTTTTCAATAAAAAATGTTTTGATTCAAAATTTAAAAAGTTCAATAAGATGTTACTAACAATTTTAAGTTAGTTCTGTGGACATGTTCATTATAAAACTTGCTCAATCGATTGCTTAAACATATGGTTCTGAAAGGTACAAGACTAAGTTTATAGGATCAATTGAGTTACTAAAAATTTTTTTCTTGGTCTTTCATTATTCTATGTGATGTAAGGCACAATACTGAAGAAAATGTCTTTTTTTTACCTTAATAAAATGACTGATACTTGCAAATTTTAAAGCATAATTAATTTATTGATTTTGTTATTATTCATTAAAAATGAATAATATATCTTAAGTGTATAATTTATACAATGGTTGAAAGATTGGCATGATTCAGTTAGTAAAGAATACTGTTTCACAAGCACTTGTATCATGATTGGAGTTGAAGATTTCACATGTGCCAGGGCCTGTCACAATTTCCACCAGGACACAAGTCCAATAAAGTTAGAGATGTGGTGTTAGATATGTAACACAATGTAGCAAAAGTAAATTTATAGCTTAACACTAAAGAAAAACTATAATCTATAGGATAAAGACCTCCGATTTCCTTGTAATATATTCTAAAAATAACAGGATGAAAGGACACAAGCTTAAGATTTGGAAAATACAGGCTAAGCTCTTGTTAAAAGTTTTATTTTCCTAAAAGAGTGACTGACTTATGGAATGTGGTACCACTGGTAATAGTGGAGGTCAGCACATTAAAATGAGTATCAGGGAGAATTGAAGATTTCTTGAAAAATAAAAGGAAGACAACTGTCATGCAGTTAAGTATGCTGTACTTACAGACAAAATATAACTTTATTGAAAACTATTTAGTGGGGAATACGATTAAAAGAACAGCATGCTAGTAATTTTAGTTTGCATCACTATGGTGTAGTATAAATTATTTTTTCTGCCCCCCCAATGTTAAAATTTTTCCAATTATGCGTAGAAATTGCATCAACACGAACACTGATAGTTTTCCCAACGGGTAAGATTATCTTCTGAATGCCATTATCTTAAAAACCAGACACCTTAGAAACAGTGTGGTTGTTCTTAAATTGTTTACATTTACTCTTGAGGGTAAGTATTCTTACCAATAAGTACAGGAATAGCTGTGAGATTTTGAAAACTGTGGAAGAATTTTGGGCCTTGGGGAAAGGGGAAAAGAGCAAAAATTGAAAAGTAAATGGGGAAGTAAGAAAAAAAAACATAATCTTCTTGGTCATAATTTTAAAACAAAATAGTCTAGTATATTTGCATATAAAATTTTGAAAATCTAACACAGTATTATAAATTCAGAATATTTTAAAAAAGAACCTTGATTATTCCATTCAGGAAGTAAAGAATCATGGTAGTAACATAATAAATATATTTGAAGATGAGTATCTTAAATACAAAGAGGAAAATTTACTGTAATTACATGGTTTTATGGGTCTTCTCAGAATCATTCAATACAACACCACAATAACTTAAATATGGATGTGAACAGAAATATTTTTACTATATGTGTCATGTGGAGGCATTTGAGGAAGCTATTTAATACAAAATTTATGACCACTTAATAAAGGTTAAAAAAATGAAACAACACACACACACACACACACACACACATATATATATATATATATATTAGACTAAAATAAATAGAACAGTCTGTAACTAGAACTAAAACAATAACACCACTCGACAACCAAGTAACAAAAAACGAAAAAAAAAACGTAAATTTAAG
>NW_013666507.1:207521-210214 GCF_000517525.1 Limulus polyphemus
TAGTCTAAATAAATAGGTAACAGTACTGTAACTGACTAAAACAATAACAACCAACTACGCAACCAAGGTACAAACGTAAAAAAAAAAAAAAAGAAATTTAGGAAATTATTAAACTTTAACAACCACAGATATCCAAAACAAACTTTCAAACAACTGGATTACAAATTCTATCACTTACAGAAAAAAAAAAAAAAAAAACAAACAGTTAATAAATACATGCCTGGCACATATACAGGCATATGTTTATTACTGCTATACAGTTCAAACCACTATATCTTACTGTCAACAAAATGTAGACAACACTGTATTGAAGATTATTTAGACTGGAATTCCACAATTACAATGAATTACAAGCAATCAAAACCCTTGCAATATTTTAATGGTTTATTTATGGGTGATATTTATTGTTTACTGATAAACCTACTGCAATGAATAATTAATTCAAAAGAACAGCAACTTTCACAACAGTTAAGTTTTTATTTTAATAATCACAAAACTTCAATTCATAGTACTGAGTCATCATCTATGTCAAAATGTCATAATTACATACTTACTGTAAAAGTTAGTTATTTTATTTTGAATTCATTAATCACATTCACTTTTAATTGTAAGTTTGATAAAATAACCTAACTGCCTTTTTATAAATCATCTGCAAGTAAAAATTTAAGGTGAAATATCTATTGTCACGATCACTCAAACACTCATCCAGAAATGTTATTTTGCTTTTACAGTAGGCGAAATATTGCTGTTTTGATTTTTTTTTAGCAGGTCAGAAAACTTTAAAGTACATATGATAAAACGTCAATAAATTCTCTGTTCCTTAAATATGAGGTGGCAAATATAATATAGATCCAAAACTCCTCATGATCTGCCACTGCCTACTTGCTGCTCCATTTTAAGTCTTTCCTGAAAAATTACAATTTCATAACCTATATTTTTGGATTCAACACATCCAGTTATGATAAAAAGTTTAGAAAATTGACCTTTACATTCCATACATGTATAATTTTTTTTCTTTTAACCAACTTTTCGCCTTTGCAGCTTTCTCAAGGTTAATATACACAAGTTGAGGAAGCCACAGAGGTTAAACCTTGGTTTAAATATATATATATATATATATATTTATATATCTGGTGTGTAAATGTAGCTTTTTTTCTAAACTTTTTTTTTATCAAAAATGTGTAAATCCCTCCAGTATGCACTTCAAATTTTGAAAGACAACAAAAAACATCCAGTTATGCTAAAACTTCTATCACAACAGCTGTTATAAGTATACAACAACAATTGATAGTAACTAGTCTTTATTATGGTCATCAGTTGGGTATCTTCACTGTCAGCAGTTTTTGGCCAAATATCTAAGAACATCTGGCGAGGTTGAGCCTGTTCAACAAACTACTAAGAACCAAAGCAGAACTGCCACATGTAAAGCTTCATGTATCATGCTTATTACATTTTGCCAAGGTAGTTATTACTATTTAACATAACATCTTGGCTGTTCCATCCTCTAAACTAAATTAAAATAATTTTAAAAAAATCTTAAAGCCAGCCCTTATCATTCACATACTTATCAAGCTTTTTTTCTTAAACTCACTTAAATTTACTGTCTCTACAACATCTCAAGGCATTCCATTCCAAAGACCAACCACCCCCTTAGAAAAACAAAACTGTTTTAGATAAAGATGACTTCTACCTTGTCGAAATTTATATTTGTGTCCCCTAGTCCTACTATTCTTACTGTTAAATAAGATAAGAGATTATGCATCAACACTATTAATTCCCTTTACAATCTTAAACATCTCAATCAGATCCCTCAACTTCTTTTTTCAAGAGAAAACAATTTGAGATATTTCAGCCTCTCATCATATGACAATCCCTCCATCCCACACACCATTCTAGTAACCCTTCTCTGAACCCTTTCCAAAAATTCAGTGTATTTCCCAAGATACGAAGCCCAAGACTGAACACAATATTCCAAATGTGGCCTAACCAGTGACCTGTACAATGAAATTATAACCTCTTTAGACTTGTATTCAATATTTCTGTAGATACAACCTAAAATCATATTTGTGTGCTGTTGCTAGTGGTAAGGTTGCTTGCATGACTTAAGAGACTTATCAACCATTATGCCAAGATCACTTTCCTTCATAATAATGTTAAGGTTATTCCCATCCAAATTATACTTACAATTCAAGTTATGATAACCCACATGCATTATCTTGCATATATTAGAATTAAAACCCGTCTGCCATATATTTGCTCAACTCACTAAATGATCCAAGTCCTTTTGTAAATCATCAGCATCCTCTTCACAGCTAGCAACACCCAAGACCTTAATATTATCTGCAAATTAAAGTAATTTATTGCCCATTTCTTCATCTATGTCATGGATATAAATCAAAAAGAGCAAAGGTCCTAAAAGTAAGACTAAGCTCTGAGGTGCCCCACTTGTGACATTAATCCAGTTTGACAGAACTATTTGTAACAACCCTCTGCTTTCTTCCATCCAGTTTGCTAACTTATCCCCCACACCTATAGAAATAAATGTTTTTACAAGCCTTTTATGCAGCACTTTGTAAAATGCTTTTTGAAAATCCAGATACACCACATCTACACGCTTACCCTCATCTACATAAGCAGTACCCTTTTCAAAGAATGTCAAAATATTAGTAAGGCAAGATTTTCCCTTAGTAAAA
>NW_013666507.1:210510-216468 GCF_000517525.1 Limulus polyphemus
CCAAAACTTTTCCCACAACTGATGCAAGACTAATGGGTCTATAATTACTGGGACAATTTTTATCACCTCCCTTGAAAAGGAGTTACATTAGCTAACTTCTAATCCTCTGGTACCTGCCCAATATTCAAAGACTGACAAAAAATAGTAGTAAGTGGCTCACATATTCAATTTTTAAGTTTAACCTCATTTGAAATGCTTGGGGAAATATTATCTGGCCCAGGAACCATATCATTTTTTAAACTTCCCAATTTGTTCTTAACCAGCTCTTAATTGATGCAGTCATCTTATTTTATCTCATTTCCATTCAACTGTTCAAGATATGGCATACTGCTTAAAATCTTTGTTAAAAACTTAATCTGGTATAATAACTCTTTTATCCAATATTATAAACAAATATAATACATAATAAATTAATTGAACTTAGTAGAGCTTAAAAACAAGATTATCGACTTTTAAGTTTACCACAAAATTCCAGTAGCATTTTAAAATTTCTATACTAGGATAGCACTGTTGAAAAATTTCAAATTCAAGTTGAATAGTAATTCTTATCCATTGCCAGTAATGCCAAGACCTACTTAGTCGTAATATATTCTATTTCTAAAACAGTTCGTAATAATAAGTTACTTTACATTAGTCACTTTGAGTACCAAATTTAGAATCACAAATTAATATTTTCAATTCCAACACTTACATTCTTCTCCAGATGGCAGGAGCTTTGTTTGATAATAAATGCTAAATATACTATTGTAGGTAGTTTTATGGATACAAATAGGGTGATAAGTATATCATTATCAGCCGTGCAAATGCTCTATTTTGTATAATTAGTATTCAGATTTATGCAACGGTCCATTATGTAACAAAGACAATTTCTTTCAATATTTTCAGAAATATTAAAATAAATTCAATTTCAACAAAACACGTCCTTAACACAAATATAAAATTACACACCTCAGTTGACTTCATAATCGCGACGAAACAAGACGTCTGAAACACTTAAACTTTTGTATTAAATATTTTACTATCCGACATGCAGCATTCACTATAACTCAGCCATTCACGTAACACACATCTTGAAATAAAATTATAAAATAACCTGTAGTAGCAGGGCCGTCTTATCGCATGAGCAGTTGCCCGGGGCCCCCGCGATTCAATCTGATAATAAAAATTAAGATTCATATTATTAAATAGCAATGGCGTTAATGTGAAATCGGGGCCTCCTTACCTGGCCGGCAATGCAGCACTTTTTGCGTTTTTATATACGTGTAATTCAACACAAGCCGTCCTAATGCAAATATTCAAGAGTTATTAAAAGTTGAATGAACTCTCAAATAGCTCAGCCAATGCAGCTGATATATAATAAAAAAATAGCGCCACCTCAGCCAGTGTTATTACTCCATGGCCTAATTATTATCAAAAATACCAACGTTTTTCAGCAACCCGAAATTTCCCCCATGGCATGGTTCAAGATCAGCCAGAAGATACGGTAAATAATTTAGTTGTTACTTGTTTGGGTACCATACTGTCCAGCCAAGTAAAAAAACAATTTCTTATAATATTATTAATGATTATGAAGTTAAATCGAAAATAAAATAAAAAACCGATACGCTAGTCTGTTCAAAGCATTCTAACGTTAGGCTCGTTAGCCTAACATATGTTTGTACAGTAAATGGAACCTAGGCTTACCCACTTGTTTACACACTGAGTCATTTACGGTTTTGTTGATCAAAAATGTTCAAAATATGCTCAAATTACACCACATAACTACTAAATAAGTGAATAAATGTTCATGCCACATCATGTTATGCCCGAAGAGTCAATTTCATTCAACTTTTTCGAGCCAAATAACAAATTTTCATGAAAAAAAACACCACTCATAAAAAAATCACCTAATTTGCATACAAATATCATGCAAATTAGCATGAAATTGGTATTTATAGAAAGCTTAAGCCGACATGCACTTTAAAATAAAATGCAGTTGTCATTATGACTTCTATACATAAATATTAAAAAAATAATAATTTATAAATCATATAATATTCGGTATAGGCCCGGGATAAAGCTCAGAACATAATGGGTCAATTTTTGGCTTTGAATTCATAACATTTGAGGAGCTTCCTGGACCCATAACAGGACTTTGCACCTGGACTCCATCAGTGACGCAGTCTGTTGTACGCATGCGCAGTTCAGCCAAGGCGACATAAATGTTTCCTCACTCATATTTTTCCCCAAACCGGAAACCCTCAAAGAATTGGCGACCCCAAAGAAAATTGCTGGCTACTCCCTTCCTTGAATTCATGGTAAAGGTGAATATGCATGACCACACCTAAATGCAGTGCTGTTACTAGGTGTTTGTTTTTAAATTACTGTCCTTACCTGAGTTATTTGCTTATCACATTAGCCCCGTTCGTCGTAAAGTAACTGGGTCGATTGAACGAGCATGCAAATCAACCTTACTACCCAAAAAAACATACATGAAAAATAACTGGACACTAGAAGCGATAGAATGATTAATTATATAAAATATATACATTAATTAGGTCGTCACGAAAATCACGTGTTTTCCAGATGTACATTTTAAATTTTTGTAAATTATAATTTTGCACCTTTTTTAACAGAAATGAAGCATACATATGCTAGTGGAGCACAGAAGAGGAAAAGAACTGCAGATGAAAAAGGAAAACATAGCAAACTTTCAAAGTTATCGGCTTGGTCACCCCTGTTGCAAAAGCTACTGCTACTGATCTGGATACAGCATCAACACTTACTTCCACTCCTGCAAGCACTTCTTCATCTGATCCCCCAGATACACGAGCTTCTTCTCCTACTGAACTACTAGAAGAAATACAAGAATCCGCAACGGTAACCGAGAATGTGAATGTGACTTACGGTCACGCTCTGACAGATCCAGGACTATGGAACACGAAAGATACTGCTACAGTAGACCATTGGATTCTCAATGGGCCGACAAAATGTCAAAATCACGATTGCGACTTTTCGAAATCCCGCCGTGTGTATGCTGAAGGATAAAAAAACACAGACAAGATATTTAACAAACAAATTATTCAAACGCGAATGGCTGCTATATTCACCATCCAAAGGTTGTTTGTATTGCTAAACATGTCATTTATTGTCCAAGAAAGAATCTCCTTTCGCTACATCAGGATTCAATGATTGGAAGCACAGCAATGTCGTTGAAGAGCACGAAAATGGAGAAGAACATCGCAGGTGCCTGTTGGAATATTCGATTCGGCACAAAGAAAGTGATTGTGTGGATTCTGCATTGCTAAGTCAGTATCATTCACAAAAGGAGTACTGGCATAAAGTGTTAAAGCGTGTGGTTTCTGTTATCCCCTTTCTTGCCTCCAGAAGTTTGGAATTTCGTGGGGAGAATCAAACTATTGGCTCCTCAAAAAACAGAAACTTTCTTGGCATTCTAGAACTGTTGGGTAAGTTTGACTCTTTTTTTGGAAGAACATTTAAAAGTGTATGGAAATGCTGGAAAGGGGAACCCATCATATCTATCGGCAAACATTTGTGAAGAATTTTTTGAAATAATGGGACAACAGGTATTTTGTGCAACTCTGGAAGAAATGAAAGAGTCAAAGTATTATTCAATAAATGTCGATTCCACTCTGGACATCTCACATATTGATCAACTGACATTTACTGTCCGGTACATTTGTGGAAGTGAGCTGGTGGAATGTTTCCTCAAATTCATCCCCATCTTTTCTCACGGGGCAAAGAATTTAGCAGACACAGTTGTAGAGTTCCTGCATTATCAAACTGCTGTGGTCAGTCTTATGACAATGCTTCAAATATGTCAGGATGCTACACTTGATTGCAAGCACGGATCCGTGAACTAAATGAATTTGCTATTTATATTCCTTGTACTGGACACAGTCTGAACTTGGTGGGAGTAAAAGCGGCAGAGTGTGGTCCACAGACCGTCTCCTTCATTGACTTTGTTCAGCATTTGTATTCCTTTTTCTCGGCTTCCACATATCGCTGGAATGTTCTGACATCATCCTTGGGAAATAATCATATTGTGGTCAAGTGTCTTTCTGACACGAGATGGTCAGCACATTTCGATGCTGTCACTGCTCTTCATAGAGGTTTGTGAACATTCAAGATGCATTGGATGCTCTTGCAGTTGACGCTGGAACACAAGATGCGAGGCAGAAGGATTGAGCAAGAAAATGGAGAAGCTAGAGACCATCTTTTTGACAATTCTTTGGAATGACATTCTGCAAAGAGGGAACAAAACAAGTAAAATTTTGCAGTCAAAAGATGTGGACATATTTGTTGCCATTGATCTCCTCAAGTCTCTGAAAGCCTATCTTCAGGACATGAGAGACAAATTCAGTGACTATGAAGCGAAGGCTAAACGCAGGTGTCCAGATTCGAAATATAGTGATGGAGACAAACGTCCAAGAAAGCGAAGTGCGCATCTTACCAGATATGATGGGTCAGTGGAACAGATACTTCTCCACGAAAGTGAAAAATTCAAGATGGAAACATACCTTCCTATTCTGGACTCTCTGAACACTCACCTGATTAAACGTGCAGAAGCCTAGGAAATTATTGGAATTCTGTTTTCCTTCTTCAGTCAGTTAAAAACAATTGACTGTAATGAGCTTAGTCAAGGGTGTGAAAAATTGGCTAATGCTTATCATGAAGGTCTTGATTACAGTGAATTACTCAATTAATGCAAGCAATTCAAGCAGTGAATTGTCCACGATGAAGAATGCAAGACTCTTCCAGACATGTACAGCAAACTCATTTCAGATACATTGAAATTGCACTCAGAATACTTACGTGCATGATGGTGACCAACTGTACTGGAGAGCATTCATTTTAAAGGTGGAAACTTACAAAGAATCATCTTCGCAGCACAATGGAACAGTAGCAGTTGAATCTGCTTTCCCTCATGTGCATTGAAAGCGACATCCTCAAAAACATAGACTTTCAACCAATTATACAGCAATTTTCTGCAATGAAATGCCACAGTTTTTCCAGTTGAAAAACTTAGTTTTAATGTGTTGGGTGTAGGGGAACCAGTACATTGCTATTACTGGACGTGGGAAAAAATGTCATGAAGTAGACACAAAATGAACTGTTGGAATGAAGTTCGAGTTGGTCATAAATTAAATTTGTTTGTTGTGCAAAGCTATGCCATAGGCTGTCTGTACTCTTCTCACCACAGATGTTGAAACCTGGTTTTTAAGAAGTTTGAGGAAGCTTATTCTACAAGTACAAAGGGAGTTAGAAATAATGTATAAAGTAATCGAGTAGCAATTAGAAGACATTACAGTCTCTTTGTGTTATAATGTAACACACTTTTGTAATTTCCTCCACACATATATAGTGTATAACGTATATGTTTCGTACTGCATAGTAATGATAGAAAAATATCATTCTTACCATAAACTGTCGCCAAAATTACAAAAGTATTTCGAATTGCTAAGTCTCTGCTCGTTTGATAATTTCCGGTAGAAATTCTTCCCGAGAAACTTCAGCGATACAAGTCCTTTCTTAAATAAAACTAGTTTATTCTTTCTCAATACAACTTTGCAATACACTTGATTTCCACGGTCACTTAAACACGCACTATAATTCTCAATGAATGATTCACGCACTTTATTTAATACCTCGCTTGACTCAAATGTCCGTCTATATCTTCAATCTCTCTGTCTGATATACCATCCCGATTAATTGTCTGGTGCACTTATATACAAGAATAGAGGGCGCCTAGCAAATACTGGATTATTCGTGATGTTCCCCGATATTTCTGGAACACATTACGTGTTACCAGGATCACGTGACTTCCGCTGTCGTAACACTGCTCCTTCCTTAGTATTGTCGTTTGGAACAATAGCCACTTACATTAAACCAATAGAAAATTAACAATAACTTAATTAAATGTACAGAATTTATAAACACAAAATTAAAAGTCTACTT
>NW_013666507.1:217468-219556 GCF_000517525.1 Limulus polyphemus
TTTTTTTTCTTTTCTGTCCCACTCTCTGACACCAATTTGTTACATCTCTGGTCGTTAGTTAATTTTCCGTAAAAATTCTTTCCGATACAAGTCCTTTCTTAAATAAAACTGGTTTATTCTTTCTGAATACAACTTTGCAAAACACTTAATTTCCACAGTCACGCTATAACAAACGCTATAATTCACAACGAACGACTCACGTGCTCGACTCAATTGTCAGTCTCTCTCTGTCTGCAGTTTAATTACATTGTTGCCGTCAGTTCTTGGCGGTCTTATATACAAGAATACCGAAAATCTAGTAAACACTCGAGGCTTCACGAACCTTCGAGAATAAGACGTGTTGCTAGGGTCACGTGACCCCCGCTTTCGTAACAATATGGAATTGACAAAAGATAAAAGAACTTGGGTGAAGTGCGACTAGCTGGTTTATGCTTGATGAATATGCATCATGATCTTCAAATAAACGATGATGTAGTGAGAGAATATTTTAAGAGAAATAATGGACGTATATATGATAAAGATATGTTATTTGATTAAGTAATTATATTTATATTACCAGTGACAGTCTTCAGAGTTAAGGTGTTTTTCAGAGTGACTTTCACTAACATTCGTTCAGTACAATTCAATATAAATTTCATTGCTTATTAATTTTCCAGGCGAATGGAACTTTTATATATTTGACGAATAATGAAATTAATGCTATCTTGTTCGTTTAAATTTGAATACTGATTTAGTTTACAATTTTGTGCACTAATTGTGAAATTATTTGTTTTTACATAGCCTCTTGTATGCATTTGATACACGTAATTATTTTTTTAAACTTGAATTTTTTTATATATGAATTTGTATATAGACACCATTTTGAAATGCTTATTATTTTGTCAAAAAGTTTGTAATTTGTATGTGATAAATATCAAAATACCGATAAACATTGTCTCGAAATTATCCTTATGCACACGAATTATGTTATTTCGATGATTTATCAGCATCTTATACCTAAAATCATCAAGCACAACCCTAGTAAAATTAAAGCATTTAGTACGATAATAAGTGGTAATTTAAAACAAGCATGTTATCAAAACCTGTACTTTCACTGTTGACTATTGATCGAACCAGCGAATTTAATCTGACACACTCCTCTATCGGTTTCAGACTGTTAAATCACAAATATACATTTTAAAATCTCAAATATATTATTATTCTTATATGTGTGTCGTTTTACAGACTGAACCCCGCTCTTCAAAAAATTCCGTATCCGCACCTGCTATGATTAGATATTGTTGCGTCAGCGAGTCGCGTGACTACTGTGACGCAACGTTTCTAGAACTATCATGTACTTTGGCGAATGCTCTAGTAATTACTAGATATAGGGTAGGCTGATATATAAAAGAGGAGAAGGTAATGTGTGTATGGACAGTGAGTAATTGAACTGCAGTCACGGGGTATTGTTGAAGTTAACGTTCGTTCGTTATAGTATTTGTTTTAGCGCGAGTATTGAGATGTTGTAATTTCTCTTCTCGTTCTTCTTCTTTCTTTTCTTGTTTTTGTATTGCTGCCATCAAATCTGCTAAGCTGTAGTTTGATTTTCCGCCTCTCATTACCATTTTTCTTCTCTTTTTTTTTCTATCCCACTTCTGACACCAATTTGTTACGTCTCCGTTTGTTAATTGATTTTCCGTAACTTCGTTCCGACGAAACTTTAACGACACAAGTATTTACTTAATAAAACTGGTTTATTCTTTCCGAATATAACTCTGCGATACACTTAAGTTGTTATAGGAAAAAGAAAGAAACAAGAGGAGAAATTACAACAGTTGTTAGAGGAAAAAGAAAAGAAACAAGAAGAACGAGAAAAGAAACAAGAAGAGAAATTACAACAGTTGTTAGAGGAAAAAGAAAAGAAACAAGAAGAACGAGAAAAGAAACAAGAAAAGAAACAAGAAGAACGAGAAAAGAAACAAGAAGAGAAATTACAACAGTTGTTAGAGGAAAAAGAAAAGAAACAAGAAGAACGAGAAAATAAACAAGAAAAGAAACAAGAAGAACGAGAAGCGAAATTACAACAGTTGTTAGAGGAAAAAGCAAAAG
>NW_013666507.1:220556-222311 GCF_000517525.1 Limulus polyphemus
ATTAAGTAAAGACTTGTGTCGCTTAAGTTTCGTCGGAACGAAGTTACGGAAAATCAATTAACAAACGGAGACGTAACAATATATTTGTTTGCAGCAAGGAATTTTATGAAATTCTAAGAATCCTGCTAAAACAGGAAACAGGCTTCACATAACGAAAAAATCATAGCACATTTAAAATGCTGCACACAACTACCATGTGTATATTATAGTTATAATAAAACTAAAGATTATTAGTGAATAAATAACAATCCTTAAAATAAATCGCAACAGAAATTATATATATTATATATTATCAAATTTTAAAAATTAACAGCATTGTATAATAATTTAATATATGTGAGACTAATATAAAATAATAAAATAAACGTTGTTCGTATTGTGATTTAATCTTTATTTCTATCCCCTTTCAGGTTTGCAAAATGCCAGGCCAGTGCAGTTTCCAAACAAGCTGTTTCTCCAATCAAAACTATCGGGAATAGGAGGAAAGGGATTTACACAAAAAAAGCAAATGTAAACTACAAACAAGAAACATGCAGAAAATATGAAAACATCGAAGGAAATACCAAGTAACAATACTACTATCTGCACCTTTTTTGAACCATCTGAACTGAAACTGCTAGTCCTAAATATGATGTTTTGTCTTTCCTCATGAAAATGTTTGGGCAATTTCACTGTCAGGATATACACTCTTGTGATCCTTTCATTTGGATGAAAGAAACTATAACAGTCAATAGTTCTCAAAGTCCGTAAAACTTCTTATTTTAAAGCTTTAGTAGAATAAACAAATGATTGCTGCTGGAAGTTGAACTGGTAGCAGTTGTGGTGATAGTTTGGTTAGAACGGGGTTATACTTTGTCACACTATTAAGAAGCAAGCCATCAAATCTCTGCACTCTACATCCCACAGTAGGCCTATTCATGTGACACACTAACTCACTCTTTCTCTCTCTTCAAACATAAGTAAACTTGGTCGAACGATTTTTATTAAACATTTTCTTTAAAAAAAATTAAGACTGGTCTTTTTTTTATATAATGGTACTTTCTTGAGCTTGGACGTGGGACTATTGTCCCAATAGTCCCCGCTTTAATCTGTCCCTGAGTATATCTAAACTCTTGTCACTCCAGCATAAAGTTTACTTATGAAACCGAGAAGAACCATAGTCTGCCATTCTCAAACATCCTTATAAGTCAGTAACTCTAACGGTTTTACTACTTCTACATGCTGCAAAAATTGTTTCACTGGTCTTTTACACTGAAAACTTTTCGACAACTTCTCTCCCCTACTAGAAATGTAACCTGTTTGCTTGTTTACTTATAACACTTGTTCTTATTTCTCTCTACGAAAAATAAATAAGAAAATAAAATTTCTACGTCATTCTACTCAGGAAACTGGGTATCCCAAGCTTTTACTTCATACCATTACTTGTGATTTTTGGAATGGAAAACGCAATTCTCTTAGCTATACTAAACATCATTTTATCTACATACAAAATCTCATCAATGGATTTTAAAGATTCAGCTGTGGACCACACGGATTTGGAACTCCTGATTAAAGAGTGTCAGAATTTTAAAATCTGTTCTTTATCAATTATCAAAATAAAAAGGCTTTTAGTTATATTTCTTAATAGTATTTGTCTTTGACCAAGCTATATACGTGATGACTACTGAAATACTATGGACACATGCAGACAAATACAATCATATACACTAAGTGGTCACAAGTAAATAGACACCTAATTTTTCGTCATTTAACTGA
>NW_013666507.1:222321-235561 GCF_000517525.1 Limulus polyphemus
GGCTCTCTCGAATTGTCAGATTTTGATAGAGGAAGGATAGTTGGTCAAGCAGATGGTGGAATAAGTCAGCGGCAAATTTCACAGAATTTGGGAATCCCGCTTTCGACAATCAACAGAATCATCGTGCAGTTCAGGAAACACGGCAAGGAAACAACTCAGCAGCGTCTGGGTCGTCCTGGTCCATCAGAGAGGACAATAAGGGCTGTCAAGAGGAGTATCGAAATGGATCCCAGATTAACGACTGCAGAAGTGGCCAAAGTTGGTGGGATGAGCCCAAAATCTGTTCAACGGATTCTCCACAGATTGGGTTGTCGTTGCAGAGCAGCTAGACGGAAGCCCTTATTAAGACCTGCCAACATAGTCAGACGAAAGAAGTGGGCAAGTGTTATGATGACCAAGCCTCTGGACTTTTGGAAGACAGTATTGTTCTCAGACGAATCAAAATTCGCTCAATTTTTGGATAGTGGAAGGATATGGGTCTGGAGAATGCCTCACCAAGAGTTTTGGCTCAACAGATTGCAGCCAACTGTGAAGTATGGTGGTTTCAGCGTGATGGTTTGGGAAGCTGTTTGGGTTTGTGGGAGATCGAGCTTAGTGGAGTGCGTTGGCAACATAAATTTTGCGAAATATGTCGAAATATTGGAGGAAGGACTTTTGCCACTTTATTCCTCGGGTTTCGTGGAAAAGAACACAACGTTGTTCCAGGATGATGGAGCACCGTATCACACTGATAGAAACACCCAAAAGTGGCAGGAAGTAAATTGTATCCAGAAGATGCCCTGGCTGAGCCAATCTCCTGACATGAACCCATCGAAAACCTCTGGGCCATATTCGACCAGCAAGTCAAGAAACAACCAAAAACCAACTTCGAAGAGCGATCTACTCCAAGTTTTGAAGCAAGAGTGAGCGAAAATCCCACAATCTAAAATTGACGAGATGATTCTCATGATGCCCCAAAGGATCAACGAACTCCACGAAGCGAAAGGAAGATCTACTAGGTATTAATTAAATTATAAATATATCAATTCATGTGAATATGACTGAAAATGTTCATTTTTTCTGAAAAGGTGGTGTCTATTTACTTGTGACCACGCTGTGTAGTATCAAAGCTTGGAGTATTCCACACCATTTGTACACAGTTAGGCATCATAGGAAAGTGATTCCAAGATGCAGGTCTTAAATGTCTTTGCATAGAGTCTAGTATTATTGTGGAGGAATCAGTCACTGGAGTGCTAGAAGGCTGCAAGTACAACGGAGCTATCAGGTTCTACAAACTTTTATATGAGGCATTACTAAACCTGGCATGGAAGGAATGTTGAGCATGGATGGGCTTATAAAACAATGATGCTAAGCATCACCTTGAAGTTTTGATGGCCAAAATATCTGAGATGTGGCAAGGGCTGTGCTACGACATATTTGCTGACGTGCTACAGGATCACTCCTTCATTAGAGTAGCTGAACTATTTGATAAGTGTCTAGATTTCCTGTGACATGATAATGGACCTCTTGCTGGCTTCTGGTTGAGCTATGTTGAAATGGTCGAAAACATGTTGAATTTACTGAAGGCATCCAGGGAGGGGAATTGGCTGTTACATTTGTCAGCAGTCCATGACACGATCCTTTGGTGCTTCAGGTATGACAAAATCAATTATGCCCACTTCCTCTACTACTACTATGCAGAAACGTCACACCTAACTACAGAGATCCCTGACATCCATGCATATGTTGAGGCAGGGGGGTTATCTGTTCAATTCAGTTCCACAACTCCCTTGGAAAAATTAATTTGTACCAAACAATAGAATAGACTGTCAATAAAAACATACAGACACAAGATGGCACAAATGGTTTCAGCCTCAAAGCAGGTGCAATCAGCCATGCTATCTGACTACAGAATATGTACGCTAATATCTTAGACTTCTCAATGATATGCTGGATCTAAGTCAAACTGATCTTCAACACAAAAATCTTCAAAAACAAGATTTTTCAGAGATGAACATGGTGTCAGGAGCCTCGTAAACATGCTTGAAAGAACCTGAGTCAACTGGATCTTATTAGCATATATACTGGGCGAGTTACTCCACCTGGCACTGCAACTGATCTTCTCAATGCTTATAAAAATAGGACAAGGAGAATATCAAACCTTCAGGAAAGAAAGGTTACAAAGCAACCTTCCTGTCAAACGCTTTCATGATCCCTTACCAAAATAGAAGCTAAAAACATTCAGTAATGTCCTCAAGAAGGGAAGAACTAACAAAAACTGTGAAAAATAAATCCTGATAGCAGATCATAATTTATTTATACATATGATTTTAATTGCTCACAGCAGCAACCTTGACATGAGAGAAGTATTGTCACATTCTCTTGGTCCCCTTCCCTGGGCATTAGCTACAGCTGATAGTGCCCTGAGAAATATAAGCAAACCAGCTCTTTCCAAGGAGCTTAAAAAATATACCTTCAGTAGACATCCTACCTGTACAGTCTGCATGCCTGATAGATGGGATGGCACTTGTGCAAAATATGATAAGAAACCACAATACATTTGCTGAGATGGCAGATTTTGCATTGTCACTTGTCTTGAATGAAGGTTCCAGGTGTGAAAGAATTGATGTCATATTTGATGTATACAAGAAAGACTTCATTGAGGATGCTGAAAGAATCAGGAGAGGGCATAAGAATTTACATGGTTCAAGAATATTGCACCAGGACACAGTGAGCAACAATGAAGAGAATTTCTAACATGTGCAAGCAACAAGGAGAGATTCATCAAAGTGCTGGTGGATGACTGGAAACAGCCAAGGCACAGAAAAAAGATTTGTTGGCAGAGAGGTGTATGTCACATGAAATATGCCATAAAATTACTGATGTTAGCTCTGAGGAGGTGGAGAAACTAAAATCAACACAGGAGGGATATGACACAAGAATCCACCTACATGCTGTCCATACAGCATCAGCTGGGTACCAGTCACTAAAAATAGTAGTAGATAACACAGATGTATGTGTGTACTCTGTACAGCTTTAAGCATATATATTTGAAGTCAAATTTACCAGAAGAGTGGCACATAAGCAAGGTCAAAGTATGCAGACATCACTAAAGGTGAAATGTCTTTGATAGAGATAACTGCAAGTCACTTCTTGGTCTACATGCTATCACAGGATGTGACACAGTCAGCTTCTTTGCTGAGCAGGGGAATGTATCTGCCTTTAAAATCATGAAGACTCACCCTTAATACAAAGAAGCCTTACAACAGCTTTGCTCTGAATGGACTCTGATTATAGAATTGTTACAACAGCTAGAAGCATTCACATGCCATCTATACAATAACAAAGCATCAACTAGGAGTGTCAATGAACTGCGATATAGACTTTTTGTGCAAAGAAGAGGGCGGAGAGTCGTGACAGCTACCACTTTGTACAGCTGCTCTCCATAAACAATGTATGAGGGCAAATTACCAAGCTGGAGTTTAAAAACGTTGTCTGGAATGTTGCCCTGAAATTTCATCTCCTGTTGGCAACGGCTAGTGAATGGATTTCGAGGAGGAAGGAGAAAGATTTTGATTGACTGGCTTGATGTACCAGCTATACCAGAGGCTGTTTACAGCTTTTGTCATGCACATGTTCCAGAGCATGCAAAATGCCTCTCTGCCCTTGTCTTGCTAATTGATTCAGATACACAGAGCTGTGCATAGTGAATCATGAATCAATCAAGTCAGTGATGCTGAACCTGATGATAAAGATTTGTTCAATGATATATATGGCTCCCGATTTTTACTGCTTTGAGCTGTTTTCCAGTTAGAAATGCTGTGACAATTTCATGTATGGTCTGTTCTTTATGGTTTAACACATAGGAATACGAATAAAATACATGTCCTTAATTATTTCATGGTGATGAAGGCGATATCCAACATGCATCATAATAATGTCTATAATACTTTAATTATATTACTGAAAAGTATTAAGCATGCATATACCCAATATTCATACAACCATGTAACAATTGTTTGTAATAGCCGTAAAAATTTATGTAGATAAGTTATAAGAGGTTTATATATGAATGGACAAACATGTAAGCAAACATTATTGATAGTTCAATATCATTGTGATGTTTGTTCTGATCTGGATAAAAATGTGTTCCTTTTATCGTATCATTGAAGGGATAGAAATAATGCTTAATGCCACACTAGATCTAATAAGACTAAGACATTTCGATTTATTGTATTCTAGAGTAAGGATAGAAAAATCAACAATATTTGAACTTAATGATCTAAATATGTTCCATTAAAGGTTTCTTGACCAAAAAAAGATCTAGAAAGTTTGACTTGTGTTTTACATGAAATAAAAGACATACTGATATATTGTTTGTTTGTTGCTATACGTTTATAATCAAATGGAGTTGAAGTAGTTACTTTTCAGCTAGAGATCTTAAATGCATATCTAAGGTTGTTGTAAGTTACTCCAATATATACCCCAAGAAAAACCTAAACAAAGAAAACGTGCAAAAACAGCTTTATAAGAATTTCTGTGGTTTCTGTTAACAAGCAGACATAAAAATATGGCGAAAACGCATGTTTGCGATTTTATTGCTAAGAGGTATTTTGTTCTAAGATACACTGTAGCTACATAAGTGAATATATTTTAATTCTCTTTGTTGTTATGGAGAGGATAGATACCTGAAAGTAAGGAATATATGCCAAAATAACACAAAACATGTAAGTAACTTCAATATAGCCTGTCCTTTTAGATAGTTATGTTAAATTTGGTCATAAAATTTTGCCAGACGGTGCTTCAATTTAAGTGCAGATTTTTTGTATGAAGCTGCAACACCCAAATAGCTATCAAACAAAATTGAAAACTAGAGACATATGACAGATCAAAGATGCATAGTAGAATTTGCCCCTTTTAGTGGTACCAATGGGTCAAATTTTGGGGGTCTGGCTCATGGACTACTTGTCGTCCTTAAATGTTATAGTATATGCATATAGAGTGTAATTTGAGATTCTTCTCAACGGCCGGGCGTGGTTAGATAGTTAGCGTGTAGGAATGTAAACCCGAGTATGTTTTGCGTGGCGTTTCTACACACACACACACACACAAAACAACAAACGTACTTTGCATTTTGAGGTTATGAGTGTGTTATAAGAATGACGGTCAAATCCCACTATTCGATTAGAGTAGCCCAAGTCCATGAAAAATGGAGTTCACATGCCGAACAGACTGCTTAAAAAAAAGAACTAAGATAAACATATGAAGACATATAACTCTGTGAAGCTTGCACTATGCAAGTACAAATAACTACCTATATATCCCATAAAAATAACATTACTTTTTTGTTACACAAACAATGAAGAGTTATATAATAAAAACATTTTCCAAAATTTTGAATAATATACAACTTTATTGGTTGCCCTCTACAGGAAATGATCATTAGTATCGTGTGAGTTTAGCAATGGCTTCAATTAGAAGGTGGATAGGAATTAAAATCTCTTCAAGAAGAATTAATTAGTATGTTAGAGACATCGCTTATTTATGTCGATTTGTAATTTAAATTTTCACAAATTTGCATGGGGCAAATTCATCCTGCCTATAGATTGTAGTTATATTTTAGCTAGGATTTAAGAATAAGAAATGTGTTTTGACAATCAATTATTGAACTTTGAATTAACAATAACATTAACGCTTAACAGTGAGTAACACGAACAGTAACATTCTTAAGTTTAGACTTTGTGAAAGTTAAACAAGTTGACTTTCACTGTTTCCATCTCATTAAATCCAAAATATTGGAGTGTCGTCCAAAAAAGAAGAAAAACAGGCTTTCAATTTGGTTCTAAAGTTTCAAATTTTAACATCATATGTGATGTACCTCTTTTTGTGAAGTGCTTCACTAAAGATTGAATAATCAAGTTTCATACTTAGTATGTAGGGCATGGAATTTCCAATTGATGAGAAAATGTACAAAAATTGACTTGGAAATTTGTGGGTAAAACTTTAAATGACTTTTATAGCTAACTTTGTGTGGTTCCCAAGGGGTCTTTAGAACCAAGCTATACTGTGGATGGTGCTCATGCTGTGAGTGCGAGTCATAGTCATATACACGATGAACATCTGATGCCGATGTGTATACACATACACCAATTTTGCTTATGTTCATAAATATTTACATTTCACTGCACGTAACATTGGTATAATAGGCAAAGGCATTAGTTTCATAAAGAGTTCTAGATTATGCATTTGAATCTAACTTGTAATAACTAGTTTTCTTATCTTTAGCAATATTTTCTTATGTATTTATATATTTCTTTTGTGAAATGAAACATTGTGGAAGTTCACATTTTTGTTGTTGTTGTTGTTGCAGGAATATTAATATTGTTTATGTTGCTTGGTTGTGCAAAGAACCATGGTTGGCAGAGATGGGCATACTATATTTTATACAAAATTTGTAAATCATCTAGATTAGGTTTGGTCAGATTAAGTTAATTTAGGTTTGTTTATTGTAGTTTATGTAGTTCACATAGTTGCAACTAATATGTAATGTTCCAAAACAATCATGTATACTGTCAAAACCATAAATTGCTTCATGATGGTCATGTATTTATTTTCATTTCACTGTATACACAATGGCCACCTATATAACATACCTTCTCAGAACTTATTTTTGTTATTATATACAGTACTATGGACAGTATTATGTAGGTGATTATATAGTTCAACAAGGTAACTGTAAAATAATAGTATGTGAAAATCTAAAATGGTCATGTATTTCCCTGTAATTGAAGTAAAACATAACAGGAACCTATCTTGTCTTTTTCACATCTTCAACTTTTGTTCTTGTACTATTATCTTCAGAATATGTCAGTAGCCTTTATTCACCAATCTCTGAATAATTTATTAATTTAGATAAGATAACATTTCTTTTCTCAAGAGATTTAAATTTTAAATTTAAATTAATTTTGTTGTAAAATAACGTCTTGAGTGTTGTAAATAGGACAAATTCTTTAGAGGAGATCAGAGTTTTACTATTGACCTGTTTGATATTAAAGGCCAATTGTTATAAAGATTTAAACATCTTTAATATTGTTAGCTGTACATGTAGCTTCTGTTAGAAGCATAAAATTTACCTATCAGTATATTTTGTTTTTTTGTTGCATATTGGAAAGTTTTTCTTCAGAAGTCAAACTTGCAGCATCATATTTTGGAAATAATATACAAAAGAGAAAGTTTAGTGAAGATAAAGAACAGTACTTAAAGCAGGAGGGAAAAGAAATATGCAAAAATAATCAGAACAGTAAAAAGACTGAAGAAAATGCCCAAAAGAAGTTGTCATCATTGTTGGCCAGTATGAAGGTAATGTAATATGTACTTAGGACCTTTGCTCTTTTTGATTTACATCAATGACATAGATGAAAGAATAGTCAGTAACTTATTTAAATTTGCAGATAATATTAAGGTCTTGGGTGTTGCTTGCTGTGAAGAGGATGCTGCTGATTTACAATAGGATTTAGATCATTTAGTGAGTTGGGCAAATAAATGGCAGATGGGTTTTAATTCTAATATATGCAAGATAATGCATTTGGGTTATCATAATTTGAATTATAAGTATTATTTGGATGAGAATAACTTTAATGGTGTTATGAAGGAAAGGGATCTTGGTGTAATAGTCAATCAGTCTCTAAAGCCATCCAAGCAGTGTGCTGTTGCTAGTGGTAGGGCGAATAGGATTTTAGGTTGTATCTACAGAAATCTTGAATACAAGTCTAAAGAGTTATAATTTCATTATACAGGTCACTGGTTAGGCCACATTTGGAATATTGTGTTCAGTCTTGGGCTTCGTATCTTGGGAAATACACTGAATTGTTGGAAAGGGTTCAGAGAAGGGTTACTAGAATGGTGTGTGGGATGGAGGGATTGTCGTTTGAGGAGAGGCTGAAATATCTCAAATTGTTTTCTCTTGGAAAAAGAAGTTGAGGGATCTGATTGAGATGTTTAAGATTGTAAAGGGAATTAATAGTGTTGATGCATAATCTCTTATCTTATTTAACAGTAAGAATAGTAGGACTAGGGGACACAAATATAAATTTCGTCAAGGTAGAAGTCATCTTTATCTAAAACAGTTTTGTTTTTCTAAGGGGGTGGTTGGTCTTTGGAATGGAATGCCTTGAGATGTTGTAGAGACAGTAAATTTAAGTGAGTTTAAGAAAAAAGCTTGATAGGTATATGAATGATAAGGGCTGGCTTTACGATTTTATTTAAATTATTATTATTTTAATTTAGTTTAGAGGATGGAACAGCCGAGATGGATCAATAGGTCCAATGTTGTTCCAAAACATTAGGTTATGTTAAATGCTTGAGTTGAGCATGTGAATTGTTACCTTAAAATTCAGGGTGTTAATAGTTTAAGAGCATAAATGTTTGCCGAGTGTGAAACATTTTGAGTTTTGCTTAATCTGTTAAATGATAAACATTTGCAAGTAAAATATTAAAAAAAACTAAGGGTTATTCAGTGGTTCTTTTGTCATTTACTTTCTACTTTTGCTACATGGTGAGATTTACATTTCACCATAAACTTGCATTTGTAAAAATATGTCATGCTGCTATTTGTTTTTAACAAATTCCTTATATCACTCTAATTATTTATATTACTAATAATTACACATTTAACAGATAGATATTACCACTGAATTGAATATAATACTGTAAGAGACAAAAAAGTATGTGAAGCTATGATTATAAGTATTTATACATGTATATAAATTAAAAACAACTGCTGGCTTTTCCAAATACACCAATTATTGGAACTACATTTTTGATACTTTGCCAGCATAATCTCCCACTTCATAGAGATGAAACTGACCAGGCTATAGCAGTGTTGTTTTTGAGAGCACAAAATAAGTGAATTTTTATTTGGGCATACTTTGATACAAAGGGAGATGAAAAAGTAAAATGTAGACTGTGCTGTGCAGAAATTAGTTATGGGGACAGTATAAGAATAATTTTGAACCATATCAGACTGAAGCATCCCACTGGATTTAGAGTGGAGGATTAGAGACTCAAGACAAACAATTATGCAAATATGTGCTAGTAAACTGTAATACAAGGTGGTTTCACTTCAAGATGAATATGTGTATGTGTGTGAGCATATATATATATATATATATTGAAGCTATTTGTATGTGAAAGTAACAACACTTTCTCAGTGTTTCTTTAAAATTCATATAATAACATTTAACTTATTTAAGTAGTTTAAACATTTAATACATTAAATGGAATCTAGAACTTCTACCTAAAATGCATGCTTCTTTAACCATTACGTAGAAAATAATGTATGCTATATGAACATAGCATTTTTTATTTATTTTCAAGTTTGAAAATATATCTACAAGTTGTTTCTTTTATTTGTTTTAAATTGAATAATGCAAAGCTGTTCTGATGCTGCTCAGATGATGCATTTATCAAGCAAATTGGCTTTGTCAACATGAATCTTGGTAGAATAAGAATTATAGAGCATTTTATATAATTCATATGTAGTTTTGATACAAGTATGTAAGACTTGAGCTTAATCATGAATTAAAAAGAATTGTAGTGTAACTTGCTACATGTGTATAGATGAAGTATATTCACACTTCAGAAAGGAAAAGTAATAAACAAAACTCAAATGTTTCAAATTATTTGGGACTTGGATAAACTGTCTTTGGGATGACTTGATTGTTAAGTTGATAAGGGGTAATTAGATTATTAGTGTAAGCTCTGGAAACAGTTCTGAATCTATTTCTCAGCATTTATATCTCAATAAGTTATAAGATTAGTTAAGAGTTGTTGTGGGATGACCTTGACAGATCAGTTGGTCTACTAGCATGTTGTTTATTCTTAGTGATTTAATTGTATGTGGCAACAATATGTGTAAGCAGATCAAAGTCATCCTTTACGGTTCATTACTATAATGTTGAAAGTACGAATGTTAGGTGATAGAGGCATTTTCTTAAGGTATTTGAATTTGGTATAGTTGAACAATGCATATGTATGCAAATCTTATAATTTTAAATGTTAAACAAAACTTGAATTATGACTTATGCTAAGCTAAAAGACAGTTATCATCATTTTATGTAATATTATGTCACTTGTACTGCTGTAAGAAATGTACATTTTTATTTATACTGGGCTTTTGGTTGAATGAGAAATGCCAAACACATACTGTAAAATATAGTTTTATAAACTTGGTTCATGCTGAAGTTAAGAAGGTGTAATATCCCCCTGAGTAGCTTGTTAATTTCTTGTGTTGTCTAAAGAAGCATGTAGCATGTTATCCCCCCGAGTAGCTTGTTAATTTCTTGTGTTGTCTAAAGAAGCATGTAGCATGTTATCCCCCCGAGTAGCTTGTTAATTTCTTGTGTTGTCTAAAGAAGCATGTAGCATGTTATCCCCCTGAGTAGCTTGTTAATTTCTTGTGTTGTCTAAAGAAGCATGTAGCATGTTATCCCCCTGAGTAGCTTGTTGATTTCTTGTGTTGTCTAAAGAAGCATGTAGCATGTTATCACCTTGAGTTGCTTGTTGATTTCTTATGCTATGTAAAGAAGCATCAGCATGTTATTGCCCTGAGTTGCTTGTTGATTTCTTATGCTGTGTAAAGAAGCATCAGCACATTATCACCCTTTGTTGCTTGTTGATTTCTTATGCTGTGTAAAGAAGCATCAGCACATTATCACCCTTTGTTGCTTGTTGATTTCTTATGCTGTGTAAAGAAGCGTCAGCACATTATTACCCTGAGTAGCTTGTTGATTTCTTGTGCTGTCTACAGAAGCATATAGCACATTTGGTAAATTAAAGCAACTATTGTACAGCATACACTTCAGTTTTAGGAAATAGTAATATTTGGTAATATTGAAGTAAGCAATGTCCAATATATACAGAATGTTGAGCACTTTACATGAAAATAAATTTGAATTTGTGAATCAACAAATCATGACAACCATAGCTGATATAAAGTTACAGTGGAGTGGCATGTATCAGGAATACATTTGACATTTTCTGGAATTTCATAGGTATTGTGATGTTACTGAAAATTAATCACTTTTGGTAAGTGCATGTAACATCCCTCTCTGATGCAAAATATTCATACCTTCAAATTGTGGATTTAGAATTTGCAAGATGGGGATATCCTTTATATTTATTATCATTGAAAAACATAGGGTATCAGGATCATTTAGAAATAAACTTGCAACAAATTGTACACTATTTGTGGTAAGCAAAGTATGGCATCTTATAACAGGTGAGACTCCACAAACACTTAGGTCAGTAGCAAAAGCTGTTCACATGTCTCGGGGAGGGGTAATTTCCCAAAGTGGTACAAGGCATGTTGCAAAACATTTTTGAACTCATTCATAATAATCAGTGAATACTAGTGAGGAACAAGTTAGATATCAGAAGAATTGACAAAGGTGAACTCTGTTTACTATCACACTGAGAATAGAATATAAATTTTGGCAGGGTAGGAATTTTATTTTTCTAACATGATTGTTGGCCTTTGGAATAGGTTGCCTTCAGATATGATAGATGCAATAAATGTAAGGGAACTTGAGGGAAGGATTGATTAATGTTTGATTGATGAAGTGTTAGCTTTGAGTTATTTTTTAAAGTTTAGTTTAGTGGATGTGATGACCTAGATGGACCAACAGCTTCCTTGTTATCCTGAAAGTTTGTCATATTCAGGACCCTTTGTACCACATGAAAATGAGACCAACAGGGTATAGAGTCATTAAGGTTTTAAGTCATCATCTCAAGCATCTGGAGAATGAAATGAATATTCTTGCTATTCCATATGAAAACATACTGGTCAACTCACTGGATGCAGCATAGTGGATTTGTGTGAGATTGGACTGTTGAAATGGATTCTGGAAAACAGTCATCCTCATACATTAGTTGGATCATTGCTCCAAAATAATTTTATTCAAATGTACTCAACTTTGTACATTAGATAATATTGATAATAAAAGAAACATGCTGTATTGTATGTTGATTATATTTTGTGAATGTTACTCATACTAGAGTAAGAAATATGTAATGTATATGCATTATTTAATGTGTATTTTTAATATTATTAAGTGCATCTGATCAAAAGTAAGCCAGTGATGTAGAACAGAACTAAAATAATTTTAAATTTTCATGTAGATCCTTAGTTCATAACAGGTGAGTCATTATTGTTTTCTATGGCCTTTAAAAATGTCAGTTATCAGGGTCCATCACTATGATAATCAAAACTAAATGTTAAGAAGAGCTGTGGCTGTCATCTGTTGGTATCAGAATAAGAGAACCAATAATTAGATCTGTAAAGTGTAACAAATATCAGTCTATATACCAGTTCAATGATCCCTTCAAAAGGGGTGAGGATTTGACAGTCCCCAATAAAGTTGTACCATGTGGAAGTAATTACAACTAGAGGGGCACTCAGTAGAGTGCATACCTCTGCCAAGCAGCATTGATCATATTTGGCCCTCAAAAACTATGAAAATGTTTTTGTATGTCTGTCATTATCAATGGATACAGACCATTTTTGGCAGGACAATGAGGAACAATATTCTACATATGTTCACCAAGTTTCATCAAACCAATCATTTTTAACTGTATTATAGAGCAAAAATAGTGTGAAAAATCAGTCACGATGTTAACAGATAGGTATTTTATGGATTCTCATGACCTTGACCCTCCAAAAACTAATCACTTCTAAGTTGGGTCATAGTCCAAATGTATATCAACTTTCATCCAAATTCATTCAGATATTTTTGAGAAATCTTGCTGACAAACACACACACACACACACATGATTGGAAAAATAACCTCCATCACCTTCAAAAACTAGTTACTTGGGATGGAAACAATTTCAGTGATGCTTAGAATGGAAATTATGAACATTGAATGGCTAAGCATGTGATTTCAACCTTTTCCATTTTAACTGTGTGGTAATAATGTGATAATATTACAAGAAGTATTTGTTCTTGTATTTTTGCTTTTCTGAGAGTGCAGTCTGTTGGAGGTCGTGCAGTGGTTTGGAGAACATTTTCACTTTGATGGAATAAACTGATTTTTTCTTATTTCCTTTTCCGCTGTTAGTTTCACTCTAATATATATAAAATGTTAGGCCTATGTTATTCGTTAGGCCCATCACTTTTACATTACTTAACTTCACACCAACTGTATTCTTTTTTCTTTTATCTGTCTGTCTGTTGCTTCCTGCTCGTCACATGCTATTTATATA
>NW_013666507.1:235571-249896 GCF_000517525.1 Limulus polyphemus
AAAACTTAAAAATAATAAATATTCACTCACAAATATAAATTAATCACTAATATTTAAACCAAACAGTTTTTTATATCATGACACACTGCTCTGGTATTTATCTGAAAGTGGTTGAAGGAGTGTTATGCGACAGTGACTTCATTTACTTTCTTTTTCCAGCTCAATCACTGGACTTTCTGATCAATCATCTTTGGAATGAACATGTATGATGCATTAACTACCATAATTTTCTACAGATATTTGTGAACCAATTGCAGAGCATACCCATGTATGAATGGCCTACAATTTAATATGATAACTTTTGATAAGGAGATTGTGCCAAGCTGAGTTCAGGCTATTATTATATCAGAATTGGTCCAGTCCAGTGTTAGGTGGGGGATCCTAGTAAAAAAAACAGTCAGTGTATTATATTATTACTTTTTTTACATAAAAAATACTTTTTTGTTACCTGTTTGATTTGTTTTTATATCCTTGGTTAAATTATACTGTCAGTAATTTTTCCTTTTCAGGTTGATACATTATCATTAAAAATGAAAAGCAACATAGATTTAAATCTATCCAAGCCAAAACCAAAACGAAAGAAAGGTGCAATGAAAAGCCATATTGAGCAGGAAAAACTGTATGTATTAGTCGTAATTGCTTCATTGGTAATGTTTTATCTTTGTAAAAATGTGCAAAAATTTACATGTAAGAGTAATTTAAACTTTTTAAATATATTATGATTAATTTTTTATAGGTGATTTGTATTTGGGATTTCTTATTACAGTCTTTTTTTTTTGGAATATGATATCTTTTCAAAACATCATTTGTGTTCTTTATACTTGACTCAACCCATATTTTGAGAGTTGTTTTAAATGTTGATTGAGCTGTTGTGCCCAGGTTTAGTTATGCTACTGCTGGCTTATGCTGTTTTGAATTTTAACTCATAGTGATTTTGTATATTTTCTGTCCTTTTCATTAATTATAAGTATGTGTACAAGTTATTAATGAGTATTTTTCATAAATTTTGTACTGAATAACTATTGTCTGGAGTTAGTGAAAGTTTTCCTTTTTATTTTATAATTTGGTTATGTGCACTTGGGTTGTCTTTGATTCTTTTTATTGTTTTTCACATGAATTTTGATTTTTTTTTTGGTGTGACTTTGTTCCAATTATAAATTACTTGTTTTAGCTGAGATTATTTATTTTCCTTCTGTATACAGTTTGTGTATTTTTCTGTCAGTTTATCCTTTCCACATGGTTCACAGGTCAAAGGCCATATCATCACGTTTGTTGACTCACATTCAAAATGTTATTGAACTACTATTTTATGTATTTATATCAGTACGTATGGTATGAAACTGTAGATTATAATTCAGATATTAGTATTATACATTATTTAGTTTCTTGATGTAAAAGTAATATAAAAAAACAACACAAACATCGATTTTTGCGTGTTGTGTGGTATGATGTATGCAGCACTGGTTTAAATTAGATGTTTGTGATGTCCAAATACAAATTCTATAGTTTTGTACAAATTAGGAACTCAAATTACCGATATTGATCAGCCAGAATATAAAATAAGAACCACCTATCTTTTCTTTTTGCTGAGATATCTCTCATTACTGAATCAAATGCAGTTGCCTGGCTCACCTCTTTCCATTTTTGGAAACAGTCCCCTATGTACCCTTACTTCTATATATGACATGTGAATAACCAGTCAAAAGCTCAGAATGTCCCCCTAGTGGCTTTCTCAGCCATTTTCAAATGTAAAGTCTCGTATCTTTCTTTTGATACAATATGGCATATAGGTAAGTCAAGTCTTTTAGTCTGTTCAAAATTTCATATTTTTTTAGACCTAAATATAACCTTGTTACAAAAATTGATAAATTATAATTGAGTTCTATGGTATTGATGTAGTAATTTATGAATTTTTGGTTATACAACTGTATATATAAAACCTAAAGAAAATTATTTTGTTTCATATCCTCTATGTGTGCAATTTGATAAGGCTTAGCAACCTACTGCAAGCAGCAAATGAGTATAAAGGTAAAAACTAGAAGAGAGAATTGTTTGCTTTACTTTTTTTATTTAGTCTTCTATTTAAAAAAAAAGTTCAAGAAGTTATTTGTAAATATTAATAATCTATATACATATTTAATGTATAATAATTGAAATGTGATTGTATTTTACAAAATACTAGTCCACTAAAACACAACCAAGACAGGTCACTTTGTAGAGACTAAAGGTCAGTTTTATATTATTGGATATTTATGTTATTGTATTTTAGCCAGGCACAGCTGAAAGGTCAATATAATAAAAATAATAAATATGTATAAATGTATAATGTTATGAGATTTAAACTCTTTAGTCTAAACATTTATGTTTTCGTGTTATAATTAGTACTCATTCTAGAACGAAAAAAGGCATAACTTATATTTATTTCCTAATTTTTTTCTGGTGGTTATGGGATTGGTCAAATTGACCAAATCCATAGATATATAGTTAGTGAAAATAAGAGATAAAATATAAAGTTTTTTCTCAAAAAATGTTTAATAACTATCTGGACATTATTAGGATTTTACAAGTGAAATTTGAAAAATTCTGATGCATAAAAGTATTTTTAATCTTAAAATGAAAATTACTTTGCACATTGGAAAGGCAACATGCAAAAAGAAAAAAAATGCATAATAAAACATTGATTTAGAAAAAATAAAAAAATATCTTATTTTTCAAAAACTACATACTTATAGGACATTTTATCTCAAGTTTAAAAGAATTTCATCCATTAGTTTCATTTTTGTAAAGAACTTTCACAAGGGTTGCATACCTAGTTATGTTAGGTCGTAGTCAAAGTCTCACTTTATATAATTTTGCTGTGTTATAAAAGTTTCTGTATCTTAATGTTTTATTCTGTTTTCAAATTGCTTTTTTTCAGAATGATTTAATGGTTTAGGGTATTGTTTTCAAGTGATAGTTTAATTTATTTTGATTTGTCCTTTAATTATTTTCATTTTAAGCTAGTTCTTGATTTATTCATTTACAAATGTGTTTTTATAGTGTAATCAGTATATTTGAAAATTTGTTTTCTAAGAAACTAGCATATTCTGATGGATTTTCTTTGTTCAACATTTCATTTCCCCATGTTCTTTTTTCCGTGTGTTATGGGTATCCTTAAAGAAAGATAATGTTTTGGGGTTTTTATTTCATTTGTTTGTAAGTAATGTATACTTGGAATTATTTGGTGTGACATATTTATATTTTCATTATTATGATGGCACTCATTGATATTCTTTGTAGCTTATTATTTTGTGGTTTTTATTTTGGATGTGCCATTTTCTTTTTTATCTTTTTAACAATTCCATAATCCTTTTATAATAATATAGTTGTGAAAGCCAAATAATTTATATATTTTCTAATGCTTTCAAAGTTTTGTGTTATTACATGTGTTTTGAATTGCCATGTTTGTGTGTAACTTTCATTAATGTTGTGATTTACTTTGAATGCACCTTTTTTATAAATAATACATTGTTTTGTTTTTTTTAGTTAATCCCCAGTGTGATTTTAATGCAATCACTTTTTTTATTTTACTTTTCTGATCAACTCCAATTTTGCTGTAACCCAGGGTTGGAGAATCACCAAAGTTATTGGGACACAGTATATAACCTTTAAGACTCTTCACTTACTACTAATTACTGGGGGAAGGACATACATACATCTTACTTCAGATAAATAATGAGAGTTTTACATTAACTTTACTATTGTGCTTACCACACTTAGTACAGATGCTGAACTTTGTAAATCAGGCCCCTAGTGTTTAAAATGTTATCTATTCTGGATAACAGTAGAAGTACAACAAACAAGATGACAATGGATAAAGTTACTGTACTTATCATACTTAATATATTCTTTTTAATGTACTACTCTTATGAAACATCAGGAATTTTCACTCATTCTTATGTTTAAAAACAGTGGTGGAAATATAGCAACATAGATCTTGTTTTCAAGGAGCAATGGTGTATTAAAATTAGATTATGTTTTGTATAAACTTTGGAGATCATCATCCTGACCTCTAATAGGTAACACTATTTGTCATTTATTGGAATTCAACTTTCTTTTTTCTTTTGTTAAAATAATATCTGAGGAGAATCTTCACTTATCAATCAATCTTTGGCACATGTTTTGAGTAATTTTAGTGCAGCTGTGCTTTAACCCTACAGAACATTAAACCATTTCTTTTTAGCTAGTCATAATTTAGTCTCTTATTTTCTCCTGTAGGTTTTGTCAAATTTTCTGGTAATGTATTCATGTTAAAGAACTATGTAGTCTCTTTGCAGCACATTTGTCAGTGCACACTCATTGACCCATTCCAGACTGCAGGGAGCCAACTGGCTGGCAGCAACCAATTTTATTCTATTATCATTAATTATTGTTTCCGATACAGTACATTACCTCTTCTCACATAAATAGCTATTTTCATTCAGTGCTGCCCTCTATATGGCAAAAAACTCTTTTGCATGCCACAAGCCTTCAGCTCTCATGTACCTTACATTCAACTGGTTCAAATGCATCTTGCATGTAAATCATCATGCAACAGCCCTCTACCAATAATAGTGTGACACACTTTCCTGACATATGTGATTCCCTCTATATGATTCTACCAAACTATCACTTCTTGTTTAGCAGTGCTATCATCAGGACGTTTTTTGCTTGTGCTCTCTTTCCATGTTTTTGTTTTGAAATTTCATATGAAGTGGAGGTATTTTCTAATTTTTTTACCTGTTTTAAGTGATAACTTACATTTATTGTTCTTCATTTTTTTGTTTTTCACTGAATCTTATGTTTCCACTTTAAAAACGTTATCATTTACTTCCAGCACAATTATTTAGATGTCAGGTGGTGATACTTGACTGAGGAATTTCTAGCTTGAATACATTGGAGATTGATATTTATATGAGTTGACCTTTGTTGGGCCTGTATCTCCTCCTCGTTGAGAACCTTTTTTGTCTTTAATTCTTGACTTTAACTTGGAGTTTTCTTTTAGTTTCAATTTCTTGAAGAAGAAAAACATTACATGTATGTTACCTATATTACATCTTGTATATCATTACATATATATCATTTATATTAAGTGTCATGCATTCTCTGTTGTGTAACATTGTTATGTTTATTCTATGATGTGTATTTGTTCTTCACATGTATGTATATTCAGTGATGTTTATCACAGTTTCATAAGCAGTACATATTATGATGAAATACAGAAACAGCTACACTGGAGTTTGGTTAACAACTATATACTGAAACTACTAAATAGAGATTCAACATGTATTATAAGTAATAATTACTTACTTCTAAGTAAAAGTCAGTAACAAGGAATATGTTTGTAGCTGAATGTATTCACTTGGTAACTACACAGTCTTCTTTAACATGTCTACATCTTCCAACAACGTATAGCGAAATAGCCAGTCAGAGTGTTTCACTCAATTTTAATGCTTGCGAAACAATAACCAGATTTGAAACCTGAATGTTTATTGGTTGATGAATAAGTTTGCTGAAAGAGAAATAGGATTTCACAACCATGTGCACAAATATAATCTTTGTACACCTATACATTATACTGCTAAATTCCTAGCATCCCAGAAGGATTACCAATACTCAAAGAACTGAAATGTTTATTGTATTGGCACTGAACCATATAATAAATGTTTTGACAGGTTTAAAGCTCTATTACTCTGGAGAATTCTTGTTGTAAACAAAAGTCAATAAATTTCACATCCTGCATAAATATTTTTACTTATTCTAAGTGCAGTGTGATTACTCTGGTGAATTTTCCTAGTAAACACTGTAAGATATATAATCCGATACATTACACATCCTGTTCTTGAAGCAGGGTCAAGTCAGCTATCTCTTTGTGTGTGCTTTGTTGCTTTTTAGGGTATCATATTATGGTGTCATGTAATGACAAAAGCAGGGAATTGTTGCTTTATTTGTAGCAAATTTCTACTTCAGTCATTGTAAAATAAACAAAAAATAAATGTGAAATGTTTAGCAGCTCAAATTCTCAAGAATAGTACTTTGAAATTTTGTGAACAATAATCAAGAAAAAAAGGCATAGCTGCTCATTTCATTTCTGATTTTATAACTTTTCATTATACTTTGATCATTTGGCTACTGGCTGAAGAATCAAATATACTGTTAGGGTAGAGGGAATAACAGAAAAAATATAAAGTTTTTGTATAAAATAATGTTTTATATTTACTTAGGAAGTTTTAGCAATAATGCAAATCAAGTTTGAGATTTTTGAGACAAAGAAAAGTATTTTTAATCTTAACATAAAAATCACTGTACTCTTGGATTAGTCTAAAAGTTTTGATTTCTTCAAGGACAAATTTTTAGTAAAAATACTTCATTAGAAAAAAAAAACGATTTTTGTGTGAGCAATCTACATGTAATGTTTACTGAAAGTCTGCAAAATTTTGGTAAAGTTACACATGCTGTATTAAAAGTTATAGTATTAAAACTATATATATGTGTGTGCCAGTATAGTAATTTGATGGTTTTTTTGGTTTTCTAAAATGCATCTTTGAAATCTATAAACTTAATACATCTTTCCCTTTTGTAGATGAAACTTCTGATTTTTTTTTGTCTGCAAAAGATTTGTAACGTTTATTAAAAGTTTGAAAGCCTTTGTGAAGATACACAACGCATTTTAAAAGTTATAATATGAAAACTCTGATGGTTACTTTGGGGTCACGTGGTCAGTGTAATCCTCTGAGTTAGTAGTGAAAGAGTTAAAGAAAATACTGAATAAGTGAGAGGAGATATGCAGACCCAATTTTCCTGTCAAAGAGACAAGAAAAGAAAAGAAATCTCCACTAAAATAACACGTAATTTTCTAGTACATTCATTCTGGAGTTATACCTCCTGTTAACTCTCTGAAGATGGGCTCAGTCAATTTGACCAACCACGTGACCTCTTTGTACTCATTTAAGGTCTTTATACATTTTATACTTCTAACATCCAATATAGTGTGTATATCTTCACAAAACTTGGCAGTCTTTCACACACACAAAAAAAGTTATTTTTTAGTGAAGTATTTTTAATAAACTAAAATAAAGATTTGTACATGAATATATTGAGTATTTGTTGTGAATAGTCCATATGCAAAGTAATTTTTGTGTTAAGATTAAAAATACTTTTCTTCATCTCAAAAATCTCAAATTTCCCTTGTGTAATCCCTAAAAACCTAAATACATTTCAAACATTTGTTTTCAGTAACACTTTATATTTTATCTGTTATTTTGTCTATTTTATCACTACATGGAATTGGTCAATTTGACTGACCTCATAACCACCAAAAAGTAAATTGAAATAAATCTAAATTACCTCTCTATTTCTTTCTAGAATGACTTCATATTATAACATGAAACTTCATTTGTTTATCCTAAGTAGCTTTAAGCTCGTAACAGTATTCATCTATTTACAATTAAATGTTATTGTTTTATTGCCCTTTGAACCATGTGTAACTACTATCTGCACCATTATAAGTTGTAAATCACTTGGGGGGGGGGGGTGAAGGTCATATTATGCTATCAAATTACATCACCCATGAGCTATTACAAGCTGTTCTTGTGCATGCCTTGTGAAATGTTTTTATTATATTAATATTATTATTTATTTTACCTAATCTAATCTTAACTAACCTGAAAAGATCCTTATATTTACATTTTAGGTACTTTTATAATAATAAATATAGAATAAACATGAAAAACAACAAATAAAGTACTTACCCAATTTCTTTTTTCTTGCTGTCGATTGTTGATGAAACTTAACCCTAATTTTTTTATACTAATGGTAGTAATGCACTATATAATTTTTATTTAATTAAATAAGGCACCAAAGAATGCAAACTAATAACATGCAAAAAGTAGGCAATTTTCTCTAACTCAAAATTTTTCTGGTTTTCTAACTATGCGACAAGAGTTGTTAGAAATTTATCCAAGCTAGTCATTAACTCTCCCATGGGAATGAAGCTTGTACTCTGAGTGAAATTGACATTTTTCTGTTCAGAATACAAAGTTATACAATACATCATTTGGTAGATTAGATCGTTGACTTTATATTAGTTATAGGTAATATATAATTAAATGTGAAAGAGAACTATTAACAAAGCCTGAAAGAGAGGATGTGATGGGTAGGTGTGGCAGGAGGTTGTAATTTTCTATTTCATAGCTCTGTAACCAAACAGAATTGAAGGCTATGAAAATTATGGTTTGTCTGAGTAATGGTGATATCATAGGAAGTAATTTACATTTAATTTTGTACATTTTGAAGGGGTCGTGGATAAAATAGAAAAGAAAAGATGTCTAGAGAAAATGTGTTACGTGTGTAACACCAGGGGAAATTTAGGATTTTTAAAAAATATTTCCTTATAGAATTAAAACTTAAAGCTTGTATACTATTAAAATATGGATTATTAGCTAAGTGTTTATGCCATATAAATTGGTATAACATGAACAAATAGTAGTTGAATGAAATTTTTAATGTAAGATGCTAAGACCTTGTGTCATGCACAGTAAACGATGCCCATTGTGAAAGTGTTAAATTGAGGTAGGAAGATGCAGGTCTTATCAACCCAGCCACATTTTCATGGGGCCCCGATATCCATTTTTAATTCCTCATTCTTGTACATTCACATCTGCCCAATATACACTGTCTTAAAGGAACAGTCTGGTAAAACTGGGGCCCCGATATCCATTTTTAATTCCCCATTATTGTACATACACATCTGCCCAATATACACTGTCTTAAAGGAACAGTCTGGTAAGGAACACAATGGTCAGCTCCTATTGCATTTAATTGCAGACACATTCCCACCTGGAGACGAGTGTCAATTTGTTCTATACTAATAAGTTGCTTAGGAACTTTAATTAAAAAAATAGGCAACATCTTAATAATAAAAGAACAATATTGTGTATAGCAATTAGTGAAAAACCACAGTAAATGGAACAAACTGTCAGAAGTCTGATATCTGTGCTCACAGAGGTTTGTATTTTTGTCTGTATCTTTTATATATTCTTAAAACACTTTGGAAGGATGATTAATAAAGTAATATTCCGATACAGTCTTACCTCCCCTCACTCAAAACTATCTCGATCTTCTTTCTGCTCTTTAAGCATTGTGGTTTTTCACTAAGGCAACATCTATAATTAAAAAGGCTGTATCTGTATTAGTGAAGTCTAAAGCACATTAATTCCACCCACAACGAAGAGGGAGCACTATGGAGTTAAAGCCATAAACAGAAATGTTTAGTATGACTCATTTTGCATCTGTACCAAATTTTATGCTTTAAATCCAAAGTTCAAGTTTTTGGCTTAACTGCTCAACTAATGGCGTAACTAATGCATAGTGTGAGTGCATGCTACAGTTTTGTTTTTGTCTAATTCATGTTGGTTAACATATCTTTGAGAGTTTTTCATAACTTATTTGAATAATTATAACCAATTATGGAGTGAGCATAGGGTAGATATTTTGGTTTACATTCAAAATATTGTTTTTTTTGGGAGGAGGAGGGTTCTTCTGTTTCCCTGTACAACAAACATATTAGATTCAGATGATCTCAATAGCTTTGTGGTATAAAACCACAGATAAACTAAATTTGATATAATTCATCTGTGTTCTCACAGCGTTTTGTATTTTTGTCTTTATCTTTTATATATTTTTAAAACACTCTGGAAGGATGATTAATAAAGTAATATTCCAATACAGTCTTACTTCCCCCTCACTCAAAACTATCTCAATCTTCTTTCTGCTCTTTAAGCATTGCTAAAAAAATTCTGCACTCAGTACACCAGTCTATATACCTCCCTGTCAATTACGCACTATTTTTGAACATGTACATATCATGTGACTACTCTCCACCAATAGTATTGTACCACCTATATTGGCATAGCTAGCTTCCTCTACTATTCCTGCTCAATCCTCACTTTCTCCATTGGCACAGCTTCACTTAGATGCATTTTCTTGCATGTTGCTACTGTTTGTAATTGTGCTTATTTACCATTTAAATTTTTTTCAACAGTTTCCTTTTACTGTGTTTACATTCAATTGTTTAAATTTTTTTTTGTGTGTGTGTTTGTTTCCTGTTACTGAATTATACGAGAACTTTGTATGAATTCGTAATTCAATGTATTGAGTATGGTAGTTTCTATTACAGTCAACAACGCTACTGGTATGACTTCCCAGGAATTGAGTTTGACTTTTTCAGTAGAGGAGGTACAGGCTTTAATTTGCAGGGAGCTAGATTCATATATTCAACTGGCAATCTCTTTTTCTCAACCTGATCATATTGCTGAGGAAGAATAAGATCAAGGAGAAGACAATTTGGACTCTTTTTTTTTTTTTCCAGAACCTTCTTATTTTGGTCTGTCACACATTACACGTCTTTAAGAGACTTCACCTTCAACATCCTTTTTTTACAGTTGGTTACTGAGGTTGACAATTGATGCATATTCAGTTTTTTCTGTCTGTTTGAGACAAGGGTGATTTTGCTAGTTTTCTTTTTCCTGTTCCTGTTAGATATTGATTATTACTTTCTTTTCTAGGTAATTTTAGTCGGTTTACACATTCGTTATTATTAAGTACTTTGTAGATTAGGTAAATTTTGATGTTTTGTCAGTTCAATATTAAGGAGTACTTTGTTTAGATAGTGTGTACATTACATATTCCTACTAGTAACATTTAATTCATTGTCCTATCTGAAAATTTTTTTTTGTCATTGTTAAATATTTGCCTTATAATCCTATTTTTGTCAGTGTAGAACTTAATTTTTCTACATTGCTACATCCCTGATATGTTAGTTTCTTTCCATTTCGTAGGGCTGAGTATCCTACATTCTTGATACTACAGTCCAATTTTTCTCCTTGTACTCTACAATTATTGTTGGTCCCCACAGTATCTGCATTGTCAATAGTTATTTATAGCTAGAAGTCAAGCGTTCCACTTTAGGGCCCTACCGTTTAGACTAACCTTGGCTCCTTATATGTTTTGTCTGGTGTTAAGAACCTTTGCCCGACATCTTCACTCGATGTATCTTTGCACTTCTCATTACATTGATGACAGGGTCCTGCTCACTTCTTCCCATTCACAGTCCAGATACAACACTCATCTGCTCCTACAAAAGCAGCATAGGGGGCGATTCCTGATAAAAATGGAAAAAGTCCGTTCTTACTTCCACTAAAGACCTTGTTTATTTGGGGTTTTTCTTCAATTCCAACCTCGGTCAGGCCCAGCCTTCTCTTCATCTTCAGGATATGGAGCAAGCAGTGCACCCTCACCTCACATTCTCTCACAGTTTGAGAGATTCTATCTCTTTTGGGGATGTTGGCTTCCTTGAAAGATCTCATTCCCATGGGTCAAGTTCCCTTCATTGGATAGTCCTCAATCAGTGGAACTTCAAATCAGATCCCTTTGACCACCCTTTTTACCCTTCCTTCCCCAATCAGGGTTGGCCTGAATTGGTGGCTAGACAGGGACCAGACCACAGCAGGGGTTCCACTTCCTCCACCTTTTCTGGATCTACATCTGTTCAAGGATGCATCTTTAGACTGTTGGGGTGCTTACCTCAACACTCAATAGATTTCCAGTCCCTAGTTGTTTGAGGAGTCTTCTCTCCATGTCAACATTCTCGAACTTATAACAGTTCATCAACCTTTGTCCCACTTCCTTTCCTGCAGTGGAGGGTGGTTATAGTACACTCTGACAACTCCACAGTGGTCATGTATATTACCAAGAAATGGGGCACCAAATCAAGGTCTCTGTACTTTCAGACCCTGAATCTCCTTTTTTGGGCCCACAGTTAACACATGTTGGTCTTAGCTTGTCACATTCCTGGTGCCATTTATCTTGACCCAATAAGATTCTCCTCATGGAGTGGCCCCTCAATCCACAGGTTTTTCCATGGGTGTGCTCTCAGCTGGGAACTTCTCGTATCAATTCTTTCACCACCCACTGGAACACCAAACACCAAACTTCCTTCCTTTTTATGTCTCATTCCACACTTGCTAACTCTAGGAGTGGACACATTCTGTCAAGATTGGAAGGGTCATCACATCTATGCTTACCCTCCTAATCGACTTCTCTCCATTGCCCTTCCCATTCTCCCTTTGAACCTTTGTCTATGTGTTTCATGTACCATCTCTCTCTCAAGACCTATTTCCTCCTGAATGAGTTTAGAAATTATTTTACCATACATACTCATGATTATATACTCAGTGAGAAGAAGGGAAAGCTGGTTTCCCTTCTTCCATTTCTCCTGGATGTTTTTTTTCAGGTGGAAAGCTGTTGATTAGACAGGTCCAGCCTATGTGGGATCCTCCTCATAATACCTGATATGTGATGACACCACCCTGTTCCTACTGTTGTGTGTAGTAGTGGCCCTTCTTCTTGTTAATTCTGGTTGCAGAAGTTTCTTTCCCAGCTCCTACAGTTGAGTTTGGGATACTTCATCTGCCTCGTAATATTGGCAACAGGATGTACATACACTGTTCCTACTGTTAAGCAAATGTTCCATGTCCTCCTTTTAATTCTGGATGCACGATGTCTCTTCTCTGCATTTATAGTTGAGTGATTTATGAATTCTGCTCGTAATACCAGTTACAGATATTATTCTCTTCTTATGGTGGAATTGAGGCAATGTCACGACCCTGTAATACCAGATTTGGTTTGTTGTGCTTCTTGCTTCTACGTTGGTTTGGGGTGTTTGTCCTGTTTTGGCCAAAAGCTAACTACCTCTTTGTAATTTTGGTTGCCACTCTGTTTATTCATGGTTTCATTCATGAGTACATGTAACACGGTCCACATGCCCTATCCACTATGTTTATGTTACAATATGTTTGTTTTTATCTTTTTTGATCCTCAATCTCCTAATTCTGGTTGAGGTTGTGTATGTACATAGCTAATTCTGTTTTACATTTTACTATGGATTGTACCGTCCAGAACAAATTGTACGTGTGCACATCCTTTTATCTGCCCATATCAGATTTATTTCCTACTTCAAGAGTGAAGAGCATACCTGTTCCAGAAATAGTGTGGTACCCGACAAGTTTGATTCATTTTCATCTTGGAGCACACCCATTCTTTTTGGAGGTAAGAATGTATTGGAAGTTAACATTTTTCTTACACTGAAAATGTATTTTGGATAGGTACTTCCCACCCTTCTTTGCCGCTTCTGGTGTTCATCTTTTAAAGCCTGCCAATTCTCAAAAGTGAGGATTGTGTGGGAATAGCAGAGGGAGCTAACTGCACCAATGTAGGTGTTGCAATACTATTGGTGGAGAGTTGTCACATGATATGTACCTATTCAAAAATGGCATGAAATTGATGGGGTATATAGACTGGTGTGCAAAGATCAAAAATCTTTAGCAGTGCTTAGAGAGCAGAAAGAAGATTGAGATAACTTTGTGTGAAAGGGGTAAGTACCTATTGGAAATACATTTTCAGTTTAAGAAAAATGTTAATATTTGGAATAAAGAGTTTGATTGTCTCTGGAATGTAGACAGTACCATTGTGTATCTCTTTGCTAAGGAAAAGAAATAACTTGGTCTAAGATTTGCAACAGCTCAGTGCACTGTTTAATAAATGAAAGTAAGAGTTTACTTAGTTTTATTGATGATTTCAAACTTAACTATTCAAGAATCATAAAATGTTTTTTTTTCTTTGATTAAAACAAAATTATATAAAAGATTTTCCTGTCAAATATACAAAGCATAATATTATGAGGGTAGTGACATTTATCTTTGTGGTTTAGGATTAATGTGTTAGCATTTCAAAAAATCTAAGTTAGACACATTTTTACAGTAAAGAATGTGTTGAGAAAAGTGTCTATATTATGAAATACATGTTTGGATAGAATATGAAATACTACAGGTGAGATTTTACTTTTAGACTAAGTTTCAAGCTCAAACCAGGTGTTGCTTTAGTAGCAGAAACTGTATATCACAGGAAAACAAATGTTTTTGAAATAAATGTACATTTAAACAAATGACACATGTACCTTGACTTTTATAATTTGATTTGAGTCCAAAGAGCAGCATCATACAGATATATTCCCACCCACAGTTCAATCTAAACATGTTTGTAGAAAGTAATAAATTACTGGGAATAAAAGTGTTACAACATTCATCTACAGGTAGCTGTTAACAAATGGTGATAAAGCATTGATTTAAATGATATAGTGGCAAAACTATTATTAATAAGTGATTGGTTGGAAAACAGCAGTATATATGTTTATAGGATAGTGCGCATTTTAACTCTTTCAGCACAGGCTCGTTCACTGGGACTGATCTC
>NW_013666507.1:250013-254070 GCF_000517525.1 Limulus polyphemus
AACATTACAATGCTTTCATATGCAAAATATAATTTTTTTTTAAGTCTTAAGGTTTGTAAAACAATGTTTTTCTCCTGTCTATTTTTTCTTTTCACATGTTGCCCATCTATCATGCAAAGTAATTTTTATTTTAAAATTAAAAATACTTTTATGTATCAGAAAATTTTGAAATTTCACATGTGAAATCTTTACAGTGTCCACATAGTTAGCAAACATTTCTTAAGCAAAATATTTATATATTTTGTCTGTTATTTTCAGTAATTAATCTCTGTACAGGTTTGGTAGATTTGACCGATCTCGCAACCACCATAAAAATTAGGAAATAAATATAAATTATGCTTCTTTCATTCTAGAATGAACACAAATTATAACACGAAAACATAAATGCTTAGACTAAATAGCTTAAATCTCATAACATTATACATTTATATATATTTATTATTTTTATTATATTGACATTTGAGCCATACCTGGCTAAGAATACAGAAGTTACAGTGATGAGGCTCACATGCACTCATGTTACCATATTAAATAAAACAAAACTGACCTTTGGTCTGTGCAAAGTAACTTGTCTTGGCTGTTTTTTAGTAGACTGGTATTTTGTAAAATACAGTCACATTTCAATTATTATACATTATATATGTACATAGATTATTGCTGTTTTGAAATAAGTTCATAAACATATTTTTCTTAAAACATAGAATAGTAACTAAAGAAGTAAAGCAAACAATTATGTCTTCTAGTTAGAACCTTTGTACTTGTTTCCTGCTTGACGTAGGTTGCTAAGCCTGTAAAACATTTGTACGTGAGGATATAAAATAAAATAAATTTTAAGGTTTTATATATACGTGTGAATAACTAAAATATCATAAATTACTACATTAATACCATAGAATTCTAGTATAATTTATCAAGCTCAGTAACCACGATGTAGTCTCAAAAAATATGAACTTTCGAGCAGATTAAAGACACACCCTACCTCATTGAAATATTGGTTCGAAAGAAAGAAATAGCATCAAGCCCATTAAAATGGCTGAGAAAGCCACTAGGGGACATTCTGAGCTTCCGATTGGTTATTCATGTCATATATAGAAGTAAGTGTATATAAGGGAGCATTTCCAAAAATGGAAAGAGGTGGGTGGGGTGCCACTGTGTTTGATTTATTACATGAGCAGTATCTTAGCAAGTAGAAAAGATAAGACCTTATTTTATATTCTAGCTTGTCAATATCAGTAATTTGAGTTTCTAATTTGTACAAAACTATAGACTTAGTATTTTGACTTCACAAACATCTAATTTGAACCAGTGCTTCATTCAACTTACCACGTAACACACAAAAATTGATGTTTAACTGTTATTTTTAATATTTACTTCTAAATTAAGAAATTGAGTAATGTATAATACTAACATTTGAATTATAATCTACAGTTTGATACCAAAGTTATTGACATAAATTCATGAAATAGTAGTTCAATAAAATTTTGAATGCGAGTCAACAAACGAGATGACATTATCTTTCACCCATGACCTGTCTCGAAAGGGTTAATGAGATTTATAAATGAATAAAATTCAATTATTTTCAAGATGTATTAGTGTATGTTACTAAAGCTGGCTTAGTTATAGACTTACGAAAAGTAAATGAAAATAAATTGTATAATTGTAGATGAATTTATTTGCTATCTTATTATTTAGTGTTTTCATATTTCATATTAGAATGGAAGAATAATAAAGCACAAGCTGCACAAGAAAACAAATTTACTCATTAAAAGTTATTGCAAATTAACTTTAGGCATAACATGTAGAATGATACATGAGAGAGCTTTAAAGTTGAAGACAACTCTGGTCATTACACTAGAGATATGTACTTGTTACACTAGTCAACATCAGCTCTATGGAATAGTCTTATAGATAGTGTACATCAGAAGTTATGATAACTTGCAGCTTTTGAATAGCGCTGTCGTAAACTAAGCACATACAAATTTTCACTATACCACAAATATGTTTTCAGGTTCTCAGTCGCAACTGAGAATTACAATAAAAAGTACTTATATCTAACTAATGTTTAAATGGTGGATACAACATTATCAAATTCAGCAGAAATCTAAGTTTCAATTATGTATTTCAAGATGTGCAGAAGTAATTATTTAAAGGTTTTTGCACATGAACATTATCATAGTTAATGCATATATGGTTTATACATTGTTTTAATCAGGAAGCTTAAAACTCAGTAAATATTTTTTCTTACTGTACATTTTATTTAAACTTTATCTTTAGTCTGCAGCTAAAAAAAACTTTAAAACATTATAGAAAAATCTAATTGTCTTAGCTCTTTTTTCAAAACATAAATGTTCCATTTCAAATGTTTAAATGGATTCTTACATTAGTTCAAGTTGTTTTGTTTCTGTATCATGTTCTTTATATTTAGAAAATGTACCTATAACTTGAATGTAATACCAAGTAATCCTGTACTTTTTAAGCATATGCATATAAATCATATATTAAAATTGCTAATATATTTTCTTCATGGTTAATAGGTTTTAATCACTAAACATTGTTAAATGTTAAAATAGTTGTAATTAATATAAGAAATATTGTATATAAAAAAAAAGTAATAAATAACTTCTATGTTAAAAATAATCATTTATGAACATTTTATTCTACAAATAAAATGTATATGGTTTTATGGTTCAAAACTACTGAGACTACATCATTTCTGCTACAGGAGAAATGGGAAAATCTCAAGAAAACACATTTTAACCAAGTTGGGTACAGAAATATTTATCCTTGCACTTAAAGTTCAGGTATTCCTTGCTAGTTATTGAACTCTGCATTTTGTGGTGGAAAGTCAGAGACAAAGCAGTTAGCTATGCAGTGTTCTTAAAAGAAAAGGTAAAATTAAATACATATACAATATTGGTATAGTACTTTGTGCAGAAAAGGGGGTGAATGGTCAGGTGAAAGACCCTTAAAGTTTAGATATAGCTACCTCTTATTTAGAACCGATAATTAGGGGGAGAGTAGCACCCAAATAGAGAAATTAATTGTTAAAAATATAATGTCTCTACATCTAAAAGTGTGGAGCATGTTCAGCTGATTTTTCATGGGAAGTGTATACTGTTCATTTTGAAATGTAGTTTGAACATGATTGCTCTATTTCATAATATCTGAAACTCCAGTAATTATGAGATTTTTAATCACCATATCCATATTATCCAAGGGCCTAGCCATACTCCCAAAATGGGGATGACTTGTTTCTCCATCCAGGTGTCAACAAGGAGAAGTTTTTGGAAATGGGAGATTTCACATTTCTGTACCAAATGCATTCACAATGTGAAAGCACCATTTAATAAAGAAAATATTTATTTAGAGGTTAAATATTTCCATTGTATGTGTGTGTGTGTGAATATATTTGAAGCATTAAATAATGGTGGTTGTATTTTTGTAATGTAAAAACTTCTTTCTTTAGAATCTAATAAAATCGTTTTACTTTTGTTTTTTTAACTTATGTTTTGAATGCTGGTCATGATTATTGTGGTCTTGGCAAGATTTTCATGCCCATGCACATATGCAATGCTTTTTCGTCTGTTTTTTCAAATTGAGCAGTGCCAATATCTCAAGGTATCTTTCACATACCAACTGAATGATTCTGGTTCAGTACTTTTGGAAAATATTTCAGCTTTCATTCTCTGATTTTTCATAGACCTTTTGTTTTTGGCCAGAATCTGATTTAGATATTTAATAATGACAGTCTTCCGGATATATCTGGAAATCTGGATATTTCTAAAAAATCATGAAAACCTCCGGTTTTCTTCTGGAGAAACACATTTTTTAAAATTATTTATCGGATTTTTGTGTTCCATGCCATAGATAAGCGTTTATGCAATCGCGCGGTTTGTTTACATTCGGCAACAGGGTGCCGCCATTTTGTACTCTCGCAATGCTTGCTGGCGTGTACGAGACCTTGTATGCTTATAATGCAAACTTCATGTCATGTGAATGAGTTTTTATCTCGAAAACATGCTTTAGAAAACACGGTCATTCTTTTGTGAACCTTTCT
>NW_013666507.1:254091-254872 GCF_000517525.1 Limulus polyphemus
TTCGGCAACAGGGTGCCGCCATTTTGTACTCTCGCAATGCTTGCTGGCGTGTACGAGACCTTGTGTGCTTATAATGCAAACTTCATGTCATGTGAATGAGTTTTTATCTCGAAAACATGCTTTAGAAAACACGGTCATTCTTTTGTGAACCTTTCTATTGAGTGAGACAATTGAAGAGCCTTATCTATTCAAAGGTGTTTACCGAAGCGATAATAGATCAAATGAAATGTACAAACAAGTAGACAGGTCGGCGGATATCCGTAGCATAGAAGGAAAGGTAAAGAACAAGTTTAAATGGTCGTGGCTGGAGGAAAAGGATGTAAATGGTGACTTTTTATCGGACTTTGTGAGGAAAGTGGACAGGCCAGGATATGTAGTATGTACGTGGTTAGTAAATTTTATTTTATAGATCTATTAAAGTTTATAATCATTTCTTGTACTGGAGTTTTAGAAAATTGTTAATAATTTCTTAATTATCATTCAATGATGTGACTGATCAAGACGGCAAATCAATTAAAGCAGCTATCGATGTGCATGAAGATTAGCTCTGTTTAATGAGTCATAGTGAAGAATTTAAAATATATATTATCAATTAAGAACTATCCGTAGTATCTTATTGATTTAATATGTTTTTGGTTTTTCACTGTGACCATTGATAGAGGGAATTTTGAGCAGGCAAGCGCCTATGGGGATATTCTGCCCAAATTTTCTTTATGTCAGAACTTTTTTTTTCAGCATATATATATATATATGTATGTGTGTGTGTGTGTGTGTGTGTGTA
>NW_013666507.1:255452-264183 GCF_000517525.1 Limulus polyphemus
TTACTTGGCTTCAATTATTTTCAGGATTTTTAGGAAAGGGACACTTTCATCTCTGGATATTTCTAAAGGTTTTATACCCAATTAATTTGCTAGAGATATCCTGAATGAATGAAGACTAGTGAATACCATTATGGACAGCAATATCTATGTTTGATTTGATTGCAGACTTAAAATTCAATTATGTCTGTAAATCAATGAGTAGAGGCAATTCCAAGTCAATAACTTGCTTCCATGCAGAGAACTGTCATATTTCTGCCTATATGATTTATATGCCACTAGCCTTGGGCTAACACTCAACTAAATTCACTTGTTTAACATCAACTGTGTTGGTGCATGATGATTTCATCATGTGACAATAACCCTTCACCAATAGGAGAGTAACACAACCTCCTAGCGCAAGTAACTCCTCTATGCACTTGCACTTGAGAAAACTTCAATATTTTATTTGGTACCACACATATTGGCTCACCAACTACTTGTATGCAGATTCTTGGTCAACCAACTTTGAATTCTCCCCATCCCTGCAATATTTGGGGCTCTTTTGTCTCTCCTTCATTTAAATTCTGGCAAGGACAAGATGTGGTTTCCAACAGGTGTGCCCCTATGGAACCCCGACATTGAGTGTCACACTCTGTGAGCTTTCCTTTCAGGCATTTTCTGAAGGGAACTCAGGCACTGGCCCCTCCACCACTTCAGCGTGAGATTATAGCAATTTTGTGTTAAGAGGTGAGTAATTCTTTCGGAAGTTAACAGTTTTCTATACTGAAAATGTATTTCTGGTACATACCTTTTCACACATTCTCACCTGATCTTCCCATTTCCAGTCTACCTTTTCATCTTGCCTCATTTAAGAATGAAGTATTATCGAGTGCAAGTGTATATGGAGAGTTACTGTGCATGGAGGTTGTGTTGCTCTCCTATTGGTGGAGGTTTGTTGTTGTTGTATAATGACATCATCATGCATCAAAGCAGTTCACATTAAACACTTGAATTCAAGTGAAAGTTAGCCCAAGGATAGTGGCATGCAAATCTCAATGGTAGACATGCAAGGAATATAGCAATTTTGTGTGTGGGGGTGAGTATCTATTGGAAATACATTTTTAGTATAGGAAAGTGTTAACTTTCAAATAATACTACTTTATCGTACATACCTTGCATAAGTAATGATTACCTCCTGTTATAACCAATCTAATAAACAATACAGTAATCCATATGTTGAAAAGGACATGACACCTTTCCTTTCACTTCTGTAATCGATCATACAGTACATAGTCAACTTTTTTGTTTTGATACAAAGTTTAAATAACAACCAGTGCATGTAATTGGCATTGACATACTCATGGAAGAGAGGTAGAATTGAGCATACTGATTGGCTTATGCTTACATTATTCTTGCTGAGTTTGGAGAATATGAATAAGTTTGTAGTATCTTGACAATTTGATTGGCTTATTTCGAGAGCTTGGAAACCAAATGTGCTATGATACTATTTGTTATCTTCATCACAGGTGATCGACTGAGCTTAAAAAGAAGATTACTCTAATTTTCGTATGGGAGAAAATAAAAAACCTAAATCAGAATTTGCCTAGTTTCATGATCCCTGATGATCAATCCAGTGTATTTCTATTATTATGTAACCTGTAAACAAAGATATGACAATTTTCTTAGTTCTGTTATAAAGAATATATGAAAAATCTTTCAGTATTTAAACTTTCTATCTAAAATGTATTATGTTTGCATATTTGTATATTTCAGTTGGGGCTTATTACTTTGGCCCAAAAATCATGAAAACTTGCAAATCTGTAGAAGGTTACAATTTTGTACATACAGAAAAATATAGGAAGAACTTGAAATTTTTGAGCAGAATACTTCTAAATATATTGTCAAATTCTCAAAGCATCAAAAGTGTGTTTTTAAAATAGACAGGATAAGATGAAAGGGATGCCTGACTAGTTGTTATAGTGAGTGTCATAAATGGAATTGTTATTCATGTATGAATAATGTCTAAAAGACAATTTTGCATTTTTCACTAAAACTAAAGATATGATACTTTGCTTGATCATAAGGGTAGGTCTTCATCATTTTATGTTGAGACTTGTGTTTTTGGCAATGTCTGGATGAGTCAATACATGAATCCTTTTTCACACTGCCAAAGTCTGTATAACCCTTGGGTAAGAGCTATAGGGTTTTTTATTCATTTGATACAATGACTAGAATTCTCTGATTATGTTGATTCATGCAGCCATGGCATTATTTCAGTTCCAGTGAGTATCTTCATGTAATTAAAATCAATGGCCTTTTCCAATATGTGCCGATTAAAATACAAGCTTGAAGTGATGGAGTTTTTTCACATTGCTAAAAATAAGGTTTAAGCTTAATGTCTATTTACATTAAAATGGTATCATAATCAAAATACCTGTTTAGATAGATATTGGGGTATTCTTGTTCATGTTCTTTTCATAATATTTAACAGAGCAACTTAGAGTCCTACCTGAAAAATCTTTGTAGGTTCTGAAAATATTTTGTTATCTATCAAACTTTTAATATAATTTAATCTTATTCAAGATAGAAGAATTTAACTGAGAGAGGTACTTTCTCCATGCTATTTGTGGTCTATTTGTTGCTGCTGTATTTCACTGCTGAAACTCACCAATTACACATTTACAGTTGTGCTTATGTTTTGACACTGGGGTATGAAGCAGGAACGTGAAATGGAAAAGAAAATATAAGAGGAAACTTGAGCATAGCACAAGTCAGATATGATGAGCTATGTACCATGAGTAATAGGGGTCTGGGGGCCTTAAGCCTTCATGAGCATTTGGGTTCTAGGAGTTTTCACTAAAACTAAAGATATGATACTTTGCTTGATCATAAGGGTAGGTCTTCATCATTTTATGTTGAGACTTGTGTTTTTGGCAATGTCTGGATGAGTATTTTGTCTCTATTATTAGATACCCTGAGATACTATGCTTCTTATAAGACTTTTTACCAAACTTATTTATGATCAAGTAAAAAACCTTGTAAATCAAATAACTAACAGTTCTTTAAATTTGTGTTCAACTTACCACTTCAAAGGTAATACTGTCTATCAGCACGTTTACACAGGCTGCAGGTGGAGTTAACTTGGCTCTCATCTGCTGTGAGATTGATCGCTATGTGAGTCAACCTGCTTCTTCTGATGTTGCCCATATTCCTACTAAACATGCCAAACCTGTTCAGGCTGACAAGGAATTTGACGCCCTTTTTCCTCAACCTAATTTTACCTTGCCTTCCTATGCTTCTACTGCAGAATCAGCAAAGCCTAATAGAGTTTTTTTAGATTTGATTTCTCAGGTGTGTTCTGTTTTATCCATTTCCTTGATTTCTTTTAATCCCTTTTCTTCTTTGTTAAATGATACCCCTCCTCTCTGTATGTTTGTTCCCCTATTCCCTGGATATTAGGGTTCATGCAGAGTATTTTGTCTCTCAGTTGGTTGAGGGTGCTAGCATGCCTCGCTCACCATGGGCTTGAAATCAGTTTGCTTTAGCATACCATCAGGCTGAATTTCTATTTCTTGATTCTCAACAGTTGGAGTTTCCTTTGCCAGTTTCCTGATCATCCTGTTTGTGTATCCCATGCCCAGTTTTCCTGCCTTCATCTTATCCTATTAACTATCCTATGGTACTTGTCTACTATCCACCTCCTTTTCAAGGTGCTCCACCATGATCCTGAAAGTTATTCCTAATTATCTCCACATTGGCATGTTTGTTTTCTTCGGCTCTTTCCATAAACACGTGGTTTCTCTGTTGTTGGGATTATCTGGGGTGGGATGCTGTATTGTCCCAAGTTCATTGATCATCTACTTATCTCCATGGCTTATGTATGACACCCTTTCTCCTGGAAATATTCCTGAGACTTTGGAATCCCTTGGATTCAGTACGACAGCAAGCGACCCTTTCATCTTTGGTGGATCTTTGTCTCATTCTGAGCCTAGACAAGCCCAATTACTGTTTCCGTTCCCATTCTTTACAAGTTTCTACCTCCAGGGGTTCCTCCTCTCTCTGTGTTATTTGATATTGATAGACATGTTTCCAACAGTACTGGTGACTACCCAGTGGGGGCTTGATTGACTGATTGTTCCTCTATGGCGAATTTATAACAGATAAGTGGGTTATTCAGTTATTATCTGAGGGACTTTTCATCCACTTCCTTTTCCTTCCTTCATTGTCTCTGATACTCATATCCATTCTGTTGCCTTGGGATCCTACCATCAGTCAATGTCTGTCAGAGGTGGTACAAAATCTTCTCTCCCAGAAAGTCATGAAACCTGTAACTCATCCTTCTCCATGTTTTTATTTGAGGCTGTTTGTAGTACCAAGAAAACTGGGGACTGGTGGCCTGTGATCAATTTGTCTTGCCTCAATAACTTTTTGGTTCTGCCCTGATTTACAATGGAGTATTTTATCACCCTCAGGTGGCATTTTCTCTAGGTTTATGGGTGACCAAGGAAGAGATCTTGAATCCTGATTTGCATATTCCAATATCTCATTTGATGAGGCTCACTCTACTGTTCTGACCTGCTTTAGCCCTGTATGTCTTGTCAAGTGGTCAAAGTTTTTACCCGACATGTGCATGCTTGGGGGTTGCACTTACACCATTACATGGACAACTGGCTTCTGTTAGCTCATTCCAAACAGGAGTCCACCCATCACACTCATCTGCTGCTCCTAAAAGCAGCTCAGGTGGATTGGTTAATCAAGTTGGAGAAGTCATTCCTTATATCTACTCAATATCTTGTCCACTTGGATGTTTTTTCAACACTCATCTCAGTCTAATTCAACCTTCTTGTCTTTGACTCCATTTGATGAAGCTTTCAGTTGTCCATGTTCTTACTGCTTGCAAGATTCTATCACTTTTGGGAATGTGGTCTTCTATGGAAGCCCTTATCCCTTAAGTTGGGTGCATATGAGGTCTCTTCAGTAGGCCCTGCATGACCAGTGGAACCTTGTACAGGATCCATTAGGTGCTCCTATTTACCTTCCTACTTCCCTTGTTGATGATCTACATTGGTGGTTGGACAGGGCTCACATGGGGGCGGGTGTTCTGATCCCTTCCCTGCATCCAGATTTGCATATCCTCACTGATGCTTCTCTCCAGACCTGGGGAGGGGGGTGCTGTGTGGGTCGATCAGCAGATCAGCAGGAAGCTTCTGGCTGTACATTGTGCTTTGGAAACTTTTTTCATCTTACCAAGAATCATCTAGTTATGATCCATTCTGACAATTCTACGGTGGCAACTTATATAACTCGCCAAGGTGGCACCTTTTCTCGTTCCCTTTGTGGTCGAACCTCGGATCTCTTTTTTTTTGGGGGGGGGGGCTCACACGCTTGGTGTTCGTCTCATTGCATGTCATGTTCTGGGTGTATTAAATTTTGTTGCAGATCATCTTTGTCGTCCTGGCAAAGTTTATCCACTGGAGCGGTCTCTCGATCCTTTCATTTTCCAGTGACTTTGCCTTTGGTTGGATACTCCTCACCTGGATGTGTTTGCCACATCCTTTAATACAAAATTACCTCTGTTTTGGTCTCCCGTTCCTCCTCTACTGGCACTGGATGTCAATGTGTTAAGTTAGGATTAGATCAATAAATACCTTTATGTGTATCTTCACATCTGTCTTCTTCCCAGGGTCATTTTGATCATTCATGCCACTCCATGTCAGGTACTTCTGATTCCTCCTTACTGGCTGGCACAACCATGGTTTCAGTGGCTGCTTCAGTTCCAATCTGCCCCACCATTACCTCTTACTCTTACTCCATCCCTTCTACATTAACCTTGGTCTCCGGCATTTCATCCAGCCCTTCATATCCTCCATCTTAATGCCTGGTTTTATCCAGTTCTTGGGGAGGAGATCCAGCTTTTCCTGGCAAGTCACTTCATTTTTAGCTCATTCCATTTGCCCTTCCTCAGTGGATGTTTATCAATACAAGTGGAAGATTTTCTGCCATTGTTCTTTCATTTATAGATTTTCACATGCTCGACCCACTGTACCTCTTCTTACAGATTTCCTCACTTGGCTGTTTGATCAGGGGTCTTAGATATCCTCAGTTGTGGGTTATCATGCTGCCTTATCCCACACTTTTACAGTACCTTAAAGTCTTTACCTCTCCTACCCTCTCCATATTTTTGTGTACCTTTCAGACTCATCGCCCTCTTTGGCATGCAGTCCTTCTGGATTGGGATGCCAATGTGGTTCTTCACTGCCTTGCTTTGTCTCTGTTTGAACCTCTGTCCTTGATTTTTCACTTATCCCTTAAGACTTATTTCCTTCTCCTCATGTCCTGTGGATGGCGTAGGTTAGATTTATTTGCCATTGACATTTCACATACCCTTCATCATACCATATATGTTCTCCTCTATCCGGATTGCTCTTTCCTTCCCAAAACTTCGATAGCTCGTGAAGGTAGCTCTTTCTTGCCAATTTCCCTTCATTCCATTTCCCACCTATATCCTCAGTATGATCTGGATAAATTATTATGTCCCATATTTGCTCTATGTTGTTATATTGCCTGCATAGCTTCCTTCTGTGGTGCCAATTTCTGCCTCTTCATTCCATGGCAGATTTCATCTGTTAGTGACATTTCTCCTTCCACCATTACCAATTGGGTTTGGCTTTTAATTTGATTGGCTTCTAATTCCTTCTCTCCATCTTCCCGTGATTTGTTCCAGGTGTCTTCTCATCAGATTAGGCACGTTACCTTTTCCCTGGCATCTCACCCTCTATCATTCGTTAGAGAAAATTCTTGAATTGGGCATGTGGACCACACCATATACGTTCATCTCTCACTATCTACATTGGATTGCTGCTTCTTCAACGTCATGTTATCATCTTCCACCTGTGGCTGTTCTTCAGACTTAGGTGAGACTGTGTCTGGGTAAGTTATCTTTTGTATACTTCTTATTGTTTAGAGGCATTTCTCATTTTTTTACAATACCAATCCTGCTCTGTGGTGAGTGGTGCTTGGCCAGGTATACTTTAAATAGTCAAATCCGTATTATTAGGCCATGATGACTTAACATTTATAATTTCCATGGCCACTCAATACTTACTGTTGAGATGGGGTGTTCCACAAGATTTTTTGTAGGATTTTCCTCGCAATATTGTTTTGCGTTATTAATATGCCCGTTCCAGACCATACTCACCCACAAACTTCATGTGTAAAGCAGAAGGGGATAACTGCCCATTCCTGCCATTTCTTTGATTGAATGAATCAGGTATGGTCTGCTTTTCAGAATAGGGTTTTTGTGGTTACCTGTTGCTCTGTTTCTGGTGTTGACATTCTTTCGGACTTTCTACCACATTTTCTCCCTCCCTAGTAGAGTGTAGGAGTCCTTACCATTTTCCAGTACCAAGCCACAGGGGTGGTGAACCATCGAGGCATACTCCTGAATGTGATAGTGATGTATGATACAAACAATGATGAAACCATTCAGTTGAGAGTAAGGTGGTGGTATTTTGCTGGTGTAGATGACAAGATGTCCTCCAATCTGATGCTCCACCTCTGTATGAGTTTATCCAAAGAGAATGTTGTACCTTTGGAGCGAGCCATAAAAATTGCAGTTCACCCTTTGATTGGGATCCCTCATCCTACCCCCACATGGATGTTGGTTCCCAGTGGCTGGGTTTTGAATTTGGAGCTGAACCAATCAACATAAATCCCCACTTGTTTATTACAAATGTCTCCATTCCCTCACTCAATTATACTCTTGTTCCCTCCACCCGTGTTGTGGGTCATGGTGGTAGTACTTGTAGATTAATGTGGTTCTTCATCTTTTGCTATCCATCGATGATTTTCATATACTGAGGATGTTTTGCACTGGGGGTGTTTTCCTGTGGGATTATTTACAGTGACATCTCTTTTATGCTGATCATCTGGATGTGGGGTTCTTGGATCAATCAAACAATTTATCATATTGCTATCATGTGTCCCATTAAAAAATCTGTGGGTACAAGATTTCTCTCTGGACTTGTGGTGAAGATAGTATGATCCTTTTTCCTATCCCCATATGAATGTTGGTTTCTGGAGGATGGGTTCTGGATTACAGTTGACTTGCTGGTGGTATTATCCTCTTTCCTACCCCCACATGGATGTCAGTTCCTGCTGGCTGGTTTTTGGACTCTAGTTAACTTACCTACCACATGATCCTCATCCTACCCCGTCGTGGATGTAGGTTCCCAGCAGGCTAGGTTTTGAATGCAGTTGACTGGCTGTGTACGGTGTCGTGCCTTAGCTACTCTACACCTAGGGACACATCCTTTTTACTCTCACCCACATTGATGTAATCTATGGGATTGAGATTCAGATATTGTGATTCAGATCCCTATCTACCCATTGTTCTTCCCTTTTGTATGTGCTTCTCCTATTTTCCGTCCATGTCTGCATCACCTCTTTCCACACTGGGTGAAGAGTATACCTGGTACAGAAGTGGTGCAGTCTCACATGTATGATCTTCTAATGTGAGAATCTCCTCTGTTATGGTATTCTTCAGATGCTTTCGAAGGATGCTTCTTTTATTTTTTCACACCGGACCCTCCATCTGTTCAATGTGGTATTCTAGCTATTTATGTGAGAAGAGGTAATGTACCATATCGGAAATTATAATTTTCCTACACTGTAGGAATGTACAGTGAGTGGTCACAAGTAAATAGACATCTAATTTTTCATCATTTAACTGATTTATGCTAACTAATTTGTG
>NW_013666507.1:265145-270360 GCF_000517525.1 Limulus polyphemus
CACCGTGTCACACTGCTAGAAACACCCAAAAGTGGCAGGAAGAAAATGGTATCCAGAAGTTGCCATGCCCGAGCCAATCTCCTGACATGAACCCATCGAAAACCTCTGGGCCATACTCGACCGGCGAGTCAAGAAACAACCAAAAAACCAACTTCGAAGAGAGATCTACTCCAAGTTTTGAAGCAAGAGTGGGCGAAAATCCCACAATCTAAAATTGACGAGATGATTCTCACAATGCCCCAAAGGATCAATGAACTCCACGAAGCAAAAAGAAGATCTACTAGATATTAATTAAATTATAAATATATCAATTCATGTGAATATGACTGAAAAATTTCATCTTTTCTGAAAAGGTGGTGTCTATTTACTTGTGACCAAGCTGTGTATTTCCGATGGGTACTTACCTCTTCTGATATTTCCTATCCTTCCTCCACACTAAAAACCAATGATTCTATTTTCTGCCTAAACTTGAAATGATGGTTCGGTATAATCAAATAGAGGGAGTCACATGTGTCAGGAGGGTGTGTCTCGCTCTTATTGGTGGAGGGTTTTGGCATGATGCGAGATGCAGTTGAACCACATTGAAATTTGAGTATGTGGGAGCTTAGGGTTGTGGCATTTGAAAAAATGTTTGCATATAAAGGGCAGCACTGAAGAAGAATAGCTATTTATGTGATGGGAGGGAAGTACCTATCGGAAATACATTTTAAGTATACGAAAATTATAACTTCTACAATATTTTTCAACATGTAAATTTTTTGTCACTTGTACATTTTTTTATATAGAATGTGATCAACTTTCGGAAGAAATTATGTACAAATAAAATTTACTAAACTAGCATTAAATCCCCAAGTAACGATAGAACATTCTTAATCTGGTGCAGAAACTAAAACCTTGTGACACATATTATCATAGTGTAGATCTTACAACTTTCACTTATCTCTGCATACTAACATGCAAATGATTATGCAGCAACTCTCCACCAGTAGGTATGTGACACTACCTCTATCGTAACTAGTGTCCTCTTTAATCTTGCTGCTGTTAACCATTTCTCGATTGGAAGTCTAATTGGATAGAAGTGTTTTCGCTCGTGTTTTGATTCACATATCCACACATTTTCACTTTCTTCATTTTTCTACTTTAATTACATTGTTCTTTACTATTTTTTCTCATTTGTGGAGAGTTACAAATTATTTTATTTATTTTCTCTTTCAATTTCGTAGGTTATGCACTCTCACTTTCAGGCAATCACTTCCATTCATCTCTTCCGTTGTATCACAATCCCATTTCCTTCCCCCCTTCCTTGGATTTCTGTTTTTTGCCTGCCTGATTCATTCCAGGAGCTTTTATTTCCAAAATTCTAGGGATTATGGCTGTTGATTGCCTCCTCACAAGATGATTCAGTTCTACATCCTTAGTTTCTTCTCCTGGACATTATCATGGTGGGTTGGTTTGTGAAAATGGAGCAATTTTTACTCACACTCACAATTTTTTGGCTCATCTCAGGATGTTTTTCAGCTCCCTCCTCTGTCGTGTCCTACCTGCTCCACTTCATTTGTAAGCTATGGAATGTCTCATATGCAGCATCTCATCTTCTCTCTTGCCTACTGCATGAGAGGTTCTCTCTCTCTTTTGGAGACATGGGCTTCTCTCAAATCTCTCATACCTCTTAATAGACAATTGGAGCCATGTTTATGATCCCTTAGATGTCCCTATTACCCTAACCGTCCCTTTCAGACTGACTTCGACTGGTGGTTGGATCAGAACAATGTTACCATGGGTGTTCCTCTTCCTCCTCCTTCTCTGGAATTTTACCTTTTATGGATGTTTCTTTTTCCATAGGAATATTGGAACATATTGCTGTTCGTTGGGCTTTCCTTCTCTTTCTGTGGGTTCCTAGGAGCCAGTTGATGATGGTTCACTCTTATGTTTCTATGGCCCTCTCGTACATCACTGGGTAAGGGGCACTAGTTTGACAGACCTCTGTTTTCTTGCATTGGATCTTCTGTGTTGGCCCATTGATGTCCCATTACTTTATTGGCATGTCATAATCCAAGTGCCCTGAATCTTTTTATGATTAGATTATCCTGTCCCAATAAGATTGTCGCCATGATGTGGCCTTCAGATCTACCCATTTGTTTTGTGTGCTATGTGGGGTGTCTCAGACTTGGTAATTTTTCCCACTCTTCTCAATACACCACTTCCACGATTTTGATCTGCTGTTCCTCATCCTATATCTGGAGCAGTTGGGATTGATTGGGTTGGTACCTATATGTATATCCTACTATTCATCTCCTCCAATGTGTTCTTGTCTTCATGCATGGCTTTGCCACTTTTCAGTTTACCAACTTGTGTTTTATAGTTGCCATTCTTTTCCATGTTGTTTCATTTCTTCCGTTTTTTCCTGTTCTCCCTGCCCTGCTTCCCTTCTGGATTAGCACCTCTGTGTGGTTCTCCATGTTTTTCCCTGTCCTCCTTTAGACCGTTTGTCTTCACGTTCTCTAAATCACCTTTCCTTGAAGTCCGTGTTCCTGCTCTTGTTAGTGTGCAAATGTTGTTATTCTGATGTGTTTGTATTTGATGTTCACTGCATTTAATTTTCTTAGTTACTGTGTTCTCTTTTCTGATTGTTCCTTTGTGCTCCAGACTTTGGCTGCTCAAGAGGCTACTTCTCTCTCCACACTTTTTTCAAAACTTTATGACTCTTCCGATCCTGCCTATCTCCTGTACCAGGTTGTGGCTCTTCAATGTTATATGACCCACCATACTGCTCCCTTCCATGGTTCCTGAATCCATTTGGTTCTTCCATGAAATCCTCACTTCTACCTTTTTTTTCCTTTTACTTTCCGGTTTGAATTTGCCAGTTAATTTGCCTGTCATTTTTCTTCCCTTTCTCCTAATGATTGTCACCTTTTTTATGTTTTCTTCTCATCAGATCTATCACCTTACCATGTCACTGGCTGCACATTTCCATCTTCTCTTGGGGGACATTATCAGTGCTGTAACTATTTATCTGTCGGTGGTAAGTATGCCATTAATTTTCTTTTTCTTTGCAAGGGTCTTTATCACATATTTGGATCCCACTCTGTGACAAGTGTTGCCTTACCAGGTATACTCAGTCTTAAATCTGCACTGTACAACCTGTGATCATATACCATGCTACGGGACTATGACATTGATTCTCTTCCTACTGTGGACCTGATGTACAATTCCATATGCTACCAGATATTGATTGATTGACTCCATCAGTGTGTCCTCTATACACCTGTTATACAATTTCATAACAGGTCACAAGGTCATGTTACACACACTGTTGAGGTCTGTTGCTTCATAAATATGTTTGTCCTGGACTGTACACTCATGGACTGACATGAGTAAAGCAGACAAGGATTACTGCCCATCTCTGATGACCTGTGGCATTGGGGCTCTACCTACTGTGGACCTGATGTACAATTCCAGACACTGCCAGGTGTTGGTTGATCGACTCCATCAATGTGATTGCTCTGTCTTGTTCTGTGGCCCTCCGGACACTCCAATGCATTTTTTTCCTATTTATTTTAGTGAAGTATGAGAGTCCTTGCCACTTAGCAGTTCTTAGATGTGTGCACAATACCACTCAATTGTGAGTAGGACAGTGGCATTCTGCTGGTGTAGATGGCATGGTGCTCTCTCTACTGTGGACCTGATGTATAATTTCAGATTCTACCAGGAGTTTGATGTAGCACTCTACCATATATTGCTATTTGCCCCTTCGGCTGAGGCACCCTCTTTCCTACCATCCGCTAAATGTCAGTTCCCAGGGATCAGATATGGGTTGGAGCCAGACCAGTCACATAAGTCCTCACATGTGTTTGAATGGTACTCTCCTCCTACCATGGACTAGATAATAAATTCCCAATGCTGCCAGGTTTTTGACTGGAAATGCAATAGCAGTCCCTCTTCCTACAGTTCACTGAATGTCAGTTCCCAGTGGATCTGGGGTTGGTTGTGTTGGAGGCACACATATGAGGAGGCAGATTCTTTGTAAGGAAGCTTCTCTTCCCTGCCACTACCTATTTTTGAGATGAAAGGTAGAGGACCCTCTTCCTACCGTGGACCTGATGTACAATTCCAGATGCTGCCAGGTTTTGATTCAGGTCGAATCCCCAGTTACGATTTTTCACACCCAAGCCACTTTACATCAGGGATCCCATTATTTCTGTAATTTTTTCTTTGGGTCCCTCCATGTTTCTGCCCATTTTGGTGACACATTACTAAAGGTCAAAGAGTAAACATGGCTCAGAAGTGGTGCAGTTTCCCATGGGTGTGTTGTTTTTAATTCCTTCTCACACACCATGGTTCTCCTTGGGGTGCTTCCTGATAGAGGATCATTTTCTCACTGGCCCTACACTGGTTCAGTGTGGGATTCTGATTTTTTGTGAGAAGAGGTAAGGTATCGTATTGGAAGCTAACATTTTCCTAAACTGAAAATGTATCTCCAATAGATACTTACCTCCCTCACATTTCCCACATGTCCTCCTCACTTCCATTATGGTTTGGTATGATCTGACCAATCTCAAAGTGGTTAAACGCTGTAAGATTAGAGAGGGCGTTAGTTACGATAAGGGTAGTGTTGCACTCCTATTGCTGGAGGGTTGTTGCATAATAATTTGCATGTTAATATGCAGAAATAAGTGGGAGTATCAAGGCTAGTGGCAAGCAAACCTTTGTGCTGATAGAGGGCAGTATAAGTCAAGAAAGCTTTTTGTGAGAAGAGGTATCTATTGGAAATACATTTTCAGTTTAGGAAAATGTTAACTTTTCAATCTCATTACCGAATGATGAGATTTAAGGGTGGGTGTATATAAGCATGTTGAATCATCTGCTTTCAATGATGATTTAGATATTCTGCAAAATTGAGTCATGAATTTGCTGAACAATAGATCACATCTATATTTTTTTGAGTGAAACACATTATTTCCACACCCCTGATTTGAAGGTACAATGTGCATGTACTGCTCTGTTTAAAGCAAATACAAAATTCTAGTGCCTTTTACAACTTTGTTTTTTTTAATTTTGTATAATATATTGTAATCAGTCCTTTTTTTGTTAAAAAAAGATGACGGTACTCATATATATATATATATATATATATATATATATAAATATATATAAATATATATATATATATACTAAATATAATATATAGAGGTAAAAACAAATATATTACTTATAG
>NW_013666507.1:270659-281455 GCF_000517525.1 Limulus polyphemus
TAATATTTTTTTTAGGTCAAAACGTAGGAAGGGGTGGTCCAACAAGTTTAATAACAAAAGTAGTTGTAAATGGTTTTTTCGTCTAACAAAACTCTGGTTGGAGTGACAGTCAAATTCATCTGGAAGAAATGGGAATAATACTCTGAGCATGTTTCAAATGCTGCAGTTTTTATGGAACTGTCTTTTTGATTAAATGCTGACAAAATCCACGAATCATATCTCTTTGATTAAGCTGAAGTTTTATTGATAATTTTCTGACCTCAATCTTGTTGAATGTTAAATGAGCATTAACCTTTTCAGGCTAATGTTTTTTATCAAGCATATATCACACTATTCACTATCAAGCAACCTATTTTTGATCAATTTTTTCAAGGTTCTGTAAAAAGCTTCCTGATTAATCGGAGGATCCTTTGTTATGAAGTGAAACTCCTTGGAAGTGAAGATTTTTGGCGGCATTTTTTAATATGGGCCTGGAATCATTCCTCTTTCTTCAAAAGTTTGTACAAGAGCTTTTATCTTTTGATCTACATTGTACAAGTCTATATCATGCTCTTGTAAGTCCAAACTCAATTTGAATAATTCTTGGAGAGTATCACACATCAATCCTACATCCATTAGAAATTATGTGCTTATAATTTTTCACTGTAAGCCCTCATATGCACATTGTTCTTTTTTGTCTCTTGTTGAATCATGCCTCACTTCTTTGAAATGTTGCACAAACACTTCATAGTTTTCCCAAACAGCTGAAACTACTCGGAAAATATATGCCACTCATTGAATGCTTAAAATTTGGCCAATTTTTAAAAATTGAATTTCCATCAAGTTCCTGCACACTTTCAGTTCTCTGCTATTTTTAGGTGACATACGATACAAGACATAAAGTGTATCAATAAATGCTTTAAATCTGTTGATCCCTAATACTGATTTTACAGTGTCATTGACCGACAGTTCTAATCTGTGATTAGCACACTGCCACACAATTACAGAAATTTGTATTTTATCAGTTTCTTAACTCCACTTTTACTCCCCAACATCACGGCTGCACCATTACATGCCACACAAAGTAAATAACTTTTCAGGTAGTCTTCATTCATTCCATAAGACTGAAGACAATCAAGTAAAGAATCAAAAATTATTTTTATAGTAACATTTTCAAGTTCAATCAATTCCAAAAATATATTTACCAGCTTGTTCATTCCATTATCCGAGATACATATTCGAATGTACACTATTAAGGAAGATGTTTTTATTCAAAGAAGTTGACTATCAGTGAAATTCTACTTTTAGATTTAGTAACTATACTAATTAGTTTTTTTCATTCCATCACTAATGTGATTCACAATGTTAATACGTGTATTCATTGAGTAAAGGATACAGCCTATGTCAATTCCAATTAGTTCTTGTAAATCTATTTCTTTTGCTACCTTATATGCTGTGCAAAATATTTTTGTGCTAATCACTTTTTTTGAGATAATGCTTTCAAACACACATTTTCAATGATCTCTTTCTCAGCTTCAGCCAACATTTTGACTGCAGCTTTATGTACTTCCTGCAAAAATAATTTTTTTTATCGGCAATCCAACAGCTAGGCCAGTCATTGTCAGATAGCTCATGGACACCAGATGGACCAGGAACAGAAACTGTCACTGATGCCATTAATTCCTGTTCTTGGGTCACGTCCTCTAGCTTTCTTATCGACAGAAGTGGAAAAGAAACCTGTGATTTGTTTCATTTTTATGTTGGGGTGTTTTCTCAAGATGCAATAAAAATGATATACACTCCCAGGTACAATAAAATCAAAGCACAGTAAAAGAGAAACATACATCCTGCTTAAATTGGCATCACCACCTCGACTGAGCATGTCCGACCAAAACGACTTGTACCTGAGACTCGTACGCATGCACATATTTTTATCTTTGCTGAGAAGGTGCTGTGCAATTAATGATGTCAGTCGTCTTCGTCCACTTTGTGACTTATTTTATTTGAATAAATGTTCAGTTCAGACCCATGTATCGGTCAACTCGGCTTGTGGTCACCTGTTTCCCAGTCCAAAGCGGTCTCTTTGGACTCAGTATTGTGTCCACCCAGGCTGGCTCTCACCTGCTGCTGCCCAATTGAAACCTGTCAATCAAAGTGAGACCACTACCATACCTCGACTGATAGTGGCCACGTCTTGTAGGTGTTCAAACCAGGTGACCATTGATGTTCTCTGTTAATTGCACGCTAATCCTACCTGATGCTTCACACCTCATGCTGCACTGATGATCACACATACACGATCAAACAAACAATATGTTTTCACACTCCTTTAAACTGTCATTTGTAAAACTTCTAATTCAGTGTCTCTTTGGTCTTCTTGTGAACAAATGATTTGTTCAAGAAGGAAAATTCACACATTCATTTACATTACTCTTTCAAGTTTTTTCACCTTTCCCTCCATTTTGCAATATGAAAAATGGTGCCAGTATGCCTTTCCGGTGCGTACCATCTCAAAAAAAGCCCTGATTGTAATAATGATAAATTGACCATTCAGTTGCAATTATTTATTATTTTTGTGGCTTCTGTATTATATCCCTTGTGTGCTTCCTTAATTATTTCTAAAATTGTATCTTGGAAAAAGTGAAAGAACAAAAGAATTTGTTGTTAATATATGATTACTGTTCTAAAGGCTGGTGGGTAAACTATAGGTTCTTTTAACTATGCTAAGGCTATAATGTAAAATTGTGATGGGTTTTAGCTTTAAAAATGATTAAACTGATTAACTACTGTTATATTTTTTCCATGTATTGTGGGTTACAATGGAATATTTTAAAAGGAGTGTTTTTAACATTTTCAAGTTTATCAGTATAAACCTATCATAAATTGTGCATTTTAATTATTAGCGTTATACCTCCATAAATTTGTTCAAAATTCACACATGCACTGTAATGTCATTGTATCAAGTTTGTAATCAAACTATATATGTGTATATTAGCTTTTAGGTATGTTAACATTACCTAGATCTAATCATGTTGAGCTAATTGTTGTAGTTACTAAATGTATGCTATATGAAATTGTACTCAAATCACTAACATACTTCTCCTCCTTGTTGAAACTTAGAATATATAAAGTTCATTCCAATTGTCTTATGTATATTTCATTAAAATGATGGAAACGTTGCAAGACTATTAGTAGTTTGAACTCTATTTAGTGTACAGATTGAAATTTTAGAGAGAGCACTTTGATTTTGATTAACGTTGAAATTTCTTGCATCACTTTTTTTATAACAAACTGATGAGAAGATAAATATATGTGTAATGTAATGTTACAATACTGGCTGTAGAAAAAAAAAGATTGTCTCACTTGTTTCATTATATTTGTACATTGCTTTAGTTCATATGAGGAACTTGATGAGCAGCTTGTAACTGCAGTTAAAGATGTGGCAAACATCCTCGGGGGAAATTCTGATGAGACAGAATCAGAACTTGTTCAAAAGCTTCGAGTTCATGTTCAGCAGACACAGAAAGCATGTGAAGCCAATGGATCACAAGATGGGGGCAGTTTAAGGTAAATTGTTTGTGCCTTTTTTTAACCCTTTTGCAATGAACTGATATATTTGTATCACATAGACTGGAGAAAGACATTTATGCAAAAAACATATGGTAACTCTGAGCATTCCTCACAAAACCTTGAAAGATTGTGTTAAAGTTTATAAGTATCTTGTACACAAAGAATTATATTATTTTAATTTTGTCTTTCTAATAAACATTATTTATCTATAGTAGTTATTTGCACTCGATCCGTGAATAGTTTGAGTGCAATATGATTTTCATTTTAAATATAAAAAAAATAGTTTTCTTCATCTTATAGTTTTCATATTTCATTTGCATAACCTCTAGAACCTCTAAATAAATATCAAAAGTTTTTTAAAGGTAAATGTTTATATTTTATTTTTCATTTTCTCTACAATATCACTAACTCTAGCTATTATCATCAAGGTACAATGTGATGAAATAATTAAAAATAGGAAATAGAAAAAAAGTACATACCTTTTAATTTTTTGTAGAATATCTTTAAAGATATTCCTTTGATTATATTCATAATTTCAGGTCATTTTCTTTTCACATATAGTTGATTTTTAATGTTTTATATTCCTTTCTTGTCCTTTACTATTTATTATTCATCTTGACACAAGTCAACAGCATTCTCAAGGCATATTACAGTGTCTCTGGTAGGGATGCACAACTCGTCAGCAAATGTCCATAATATAGTAAGCCTTGAAAACTGATGCAAGGTATAATGTATATTTAAAAAATGTTTAAACCTTTTAATTATGCATTTTAAAACATAAATAATACATAATTAACTAATGAATAAAACCCTATAACCCGAGCACTTTCGAAAGGTGGACCTTTCTTTTTCAAGGGCAAACTGAAGAAGAAAGGTCCACCTTTTGAAAGCGCTCAGGTTATAGGGTTTTTATTCATTTCTATCAAGACTTCTTGAACCTAAGTGTTTTTCTAACATCAAGAACATCATTAATTAAGATATAAAAGTAAGGCCTAAATACAGTTTAACTGTATCTCTAACTATAACATATTTAGGTAAGAAACAACCGTAAGTTGATCAAGCAGCCAACAATACTACAGTCAGTTACATGTACTCTGTGATGACAACTGTGCACCAATTTAAAAATAATCATTGTTAAATTATAGTGCCAAATGAGCTCTTTCTAATGACTGTATACATGCTTATGTAAACTGTACATGCAAACTATAAAGCTCAAACAAATCTGTTGAAGGTGGGCATGGCACCTGTCAGGGGTTGGCAAAATTTATAACTTGCTTGAACTGTATTTATTCAGAGATCTTTGAAATATATGAGTCAATAAGTTATGTAAGCATCTCATAGTCTAGACATACATCTACACAACTGCCATTGTATTATTAAAGATACAGAGTGCCAAAGTAGAGAATATTCATAGCTTGTTGGTCATGTGAAATAAAGGATATAAAACTTTGAATCATAACATACATTACGTACGGTGATAGTGAAGGTGTTTAACTCTTTCAGCATGGGCTTGTTCCCAGGAACTGACCTCATAGCCATTTTTGTGCTTGTTATGGTTTTCATGCTATAACTTTTAAATTATTAAGCGTATCTTCATGAAATTTTGCAGATTACACAAGCCTGTGATGGTTTTATTGTCTTTAAATTTTTATGTTCTACAATAATTCCTGTATGTTGAAACCGAAAATGATATCCATTTTTCTCTATCATATACAGATTTTTCACAAAATGTCATAACACAATACATAAAAGGAAGACCACAATATGTAGTTTTGAGACCAAAAGACAGACTTCACAAAAAAAATCAGGATGAATGGGGATGCATATTCATTTGACATCAATGTTTTTCTCTTTTCTTCAGTTTGTTTGTATTTTTATTAACAAACTTAATAATAAAAAATGTTCATTGTGATAAATGAAATAATAATTGGATTTAAGTAAGAGTTTTTTCTTCCTAACTTGTAAAAAATACTTACGAGATAGAAAAAAATGAATATTATTTTCGAAACCTGCATAGCTGAATTATGGAAAATCTGTTATTTAAACCAAAAAAACTTTTATGAACTTTAAATTCACAGGCATGTGTTATCAGTAAACATTACAAGTCTTTTGTACCCAAATTATCTTATTTTTTTTATTAAGTTTTAGGATTTTTTAACTAATGTTTTTCTCGCACTTTTTTTCTTTTTGAATGTTGACTTTCCAATATGCAAAGTAATTTTGATTTTAAGATTAAAAATACTTTTATGCATCAGAAAATTTTCAAATTTTACATGCAAAATCTTTATAACCTCCAGATAATAATCGAAAATTTTTTAAGAAAAAATTTTATATTCTATCTGTTATTTTTACTATTGTATCTCTGTAAGGGTTTGGTAGATTTGACCGACCTCGTAACCACCATAAAAAATTAAGAAATAGATATAAATTATGCTTTTTTTGTTCTAAGACGACTACAAGTTATAACACGAAAACATAAATGTTTAGTCTAAATTACATAAATCTCATAATATTATACATTTATTATTTTTATTTTATTGACCTTTCAGCCATGCCTTACTAACATTACAGAAGTTGCAATGATGTGGTGAACATACATTCAAGTTACCTTATCCAAGAATATAAATCTGGCCTTTACAAAGTGATCTGTCTTGGCTGTGTTCTAGTGAAGCAGTATTTTGTAAAATACAGTCACATTTCGTTTATAATACATTATACATGAATATACATTATTACTATTTACATATAAGTTCTTAAATTTCAGTTATTTTTCTTAAAACATAGAACAGTAAATGAAGAAGTATAGAAAACAATTATCTCTTCTAGTTACGAACTTTGTACTCATTTGCTGCTAAACCTTATCAAATTTTGCACCTGGAGGATTTAGGACAAAATAATTTTTTTTTAGGTTTTATATATATGCATTTTTAAATAGCAAAAAATCATAAGTTACCATATCAATACCACAGAATTCCACTATAATTTATAAGGCTTGGTAACTAAGCTGCATTTGGGCCTAAAAATAAGATTTTTTTGAACTCATTAATGTCTTACCTTACCACTTTGAAACTAACATAAAAAGAAAGAATTTCCCCTCACAAATCCTTCACTAGGGGAACATTCTGAGCTTTGGATTAGTTATACACACGTCATTGGGCAAAATAGATGTACATAGCAAGTATTTTCAAAAATGGAAGAGGTGGGCGAGGCCACCTTGGTTGATTCAATAAATATATTATCTCAGAAAATAGAAAAGATAGGAGATTCTTATCTTATATTCTAGCTTGTCAATATAGGTAATTTGAGTATCTTTGTAAGAAACTATAGACTTTGTATTTGGACATCACAAACATCTAATTTTAACCAGTGCTTAATAAACATACCACATGAAACACAAAAATCGATATTTAGGATTTTTTAAACATATGCTTTTAAATTAACTGATGTATAATACTAAATTTTGAATTATAATCCCCAATTTCATACCAAACTTATTGACATACATTCATAAAATAACAGTTCAATAAAATTTTGAAGGCGAATCTACAAACACAATGACATGACCTTTGACCCTTGACCATAGCAAAACTCATCTCGGTAGTGTTAAGAGATTACAGTAGGTATCCCAAAAATTTATTTATTTACTGAAGCACAGAAGTGTGAAGATTGGTAAACTAACATAAAACAGGTTAGATTTTCTAGTATTTGAAATAAATGTATATCTATAATGGAGAACAACAGATGACTTCATTAACTTGTGATGTCTTAAGGTACTTAACCGAAATGAGAAGAATATAGTTTGTTTTTTTTTACATTGTATATTTTACATGGTTTGAAAAAAAAATCAATGGCATAATGTTTACTGTGCACTAATGTGAGTGTTACTAAGTCAAATGTAAAGCAGATTTTTTGTTTTTGTGCCACTTCATACTGTTGTCACACTGGGCCTCACAGATCAAATATATTGCTGTATTCTATATGTAAGGTGTGGATGTTTATTTACTGTTTATTGCAAAATGTTTTATTGTTGAGACATTTAATACACATTTAACATATTTATAATAAATGTTGTATGAAATATTTCTTACAAACAACTGTTTTTGAAACATTTTGTCTGAGATATACAATGAATAAAATTCAAAATTTGTAAAAATTGGCCAAATTTTGGTACATATTTAAAGAAATAAAAAATGCATCTCTCAAATATGAAATAATAATATTATTATTTAAATTCAAATTTGGGAATCATCAGTAAAAAAAATTCATTTTTACTTTATTTATTTTTACTGGTAATTTCCAAAATGCTATCTTTGTGATTTATAGCAAAATATTTTTGGGAATGAAGATTGATAGAAGTAAGCCAAAGTTGGATCCGGGACATTCTCTACACTCTTATCCAGATAGTAAAATGGCTGTTGAGATATCTAGCCTAAGAACTTCAGAGAAATCTGTTTCTTATGATAGCCTATCAGTTTCATCTGAATTTCAAAGAAATATGAAACCCAAAAGGTAATTGGATTATAATGATTAAAAAAAAAAATCCTAACATTTTACAGCTTTGTTAATTGTTTAAGTTATTTTCATTTTGTGATATTTCTATTAAATTATTGTGGTGCAATTGAATATTTTATTATTTTATATTCTTATTTTAAAAAGTGTGTAAATTGTTGAATAATTATTACAATATAAAGCTTAAAATTTTAGATTTGTTATGTGTTATTAAGGATATGCGAGACACAAAATTTTATCTGTTGTAGCCAAGTCTCTAATGGAAGGAACTTTTGACAAACTTGTTTTAAATTGAAGTATATAATTAATGTACTTTTTCTTTATATACATTTAATTGTGGTTATGGATTTCCAGTAAGTAACTATCAAAAATTTATTTTTTCATTCGTATTTTAGCATAACTGGCAGGGTTGACCTTTTTGCTTCAGAGCCTCTGAATATCTTTCTAACACCAGACAAGAAAAGTAAGTGCTTGTATGTATTGACTTCAGTGTTTATTGTAATATCTTTAAACTATACTATTAGTTGTTCTTATGGCTATTTGTTAAGATATAGACTTTCTAGTTATTTTATTTGACTCCTCAACATTTTGGAGAGACTTTAAATTCGTTTTTTCTTGTGCTTTCTTTTAGTCTGTTGGATTTTCAGCCTCCCTGTGGGTCAATGGTAAGTTTATGGACTCGCAGTGCTAAGGTCTTGCACTCAATTTCTTTAAATGACCTATGTAAAATGAAAAGGCGGCCACTTTGGGATGAGCTGCTTTTGATTTGTTTTTCTTCTGTTGGTTCTTCGAGTGTGTGATGTTTTGGGCAGTTAGGCCGTAATTGACACGTTTGTGCTTTTGCCTACCACCACCAGGTGGAGGCATATTTCCGACTCTCAAATAATATGTGCTCCTCGAATTTTGGGGTTATAAGGCAAAGTTTGTAGTTCAACTATATAAAGGTTTATGTCCCCTAATGGGGACTTACTATGGATTTACAATTCAACTTCAACATTTTTTTCCTTTCACTTCACCTTGTTAGCAGAATCCCAGGTCCACCAGTTTCATTGAGGACGAGCTGGACCCATTTTTAGCTTGCATGTTGGTTCAGTTTTTGGCTCCTACATTTCTCCCAGTTGTTGTTGGAGTCTTGAATTTCATCGGCTCCTACTAGGGGGTCATGGTTCTGCCCCTTTTCGTGACTATCGATGTGTGGTAATCTTAACCATTGGTCCAGAAGCTCTGCAAGACTTGGGTCAAAATTGGTCATTCATTTCCCCACTATTATCCACCCAACCTGTAGGGTTTCTGTCTTCTGCAGTTCATTGTGATTTGGAACTTAGTTCTAGGGTTATCTGGGTGTGGTTGGTCTGGGAGTAGTGAGTTTTTATTCATGTCAGTTGTTGGGCTTATGAAGACAGGAGATTGATGTCTCATCGATCTTCCTTGTCTATACCAATGCCTAGATTCTCCAAGGTTCACAAGCTAATCATTCCCCAATTTATGTTGATTTTTTTACTGGATTGTAGATGTGCAACTGGCTTGTAGTTGGCTCCTATCTGCATTTTGCCTTAGCAGTGGAGTCCCAACACTATCGGCATTTGTGGTGCACAGGGGTCAGGTACTGCAGTTCCAGGTTTTTTTCCTTTGGATTCACACAAGCTTAACATTGGTTCTGATGTATCATATAAGTTTTCTCGTCCCCATCATTCCATCATACTGTGCACACACCACTCCATGGACGACTGGTTACTGCTGGTAACATCTTGTCAATTGTTAGACCATCACATCCTGATTCTACTTTCCGATACAACCCAGGTAGGCTTCTCTCTCGGGATTGCAGTATTTGTTCTTGCTCCAATTCTATATGTCATAAGTTTGGGTATTTTTTATTTTTCATCTCATCTCTCAGTTGGGCTCAGCTCTCTCCTATTCTGCTCAACACTATAGTATAGGATTCCACACTCTTACTCACCTATCTTTCTCTCCTGGGATTGTGGGCATCACTCAAATCCTTCATGCCTTTGGGATGAGAACACTAGCGATCCTTTTATTGGTCTTTAAATGAACAGGGATCATACACATTTATTTCCTAGTTTCCTTAATTTAGATCATTCTTTGATCTCGAGGGGTTAAGTTAGGATGCTACTACAATTTGGGTTCCTCTACTTCCACTTCATCCAGAGTTTCATTCTCTTCATAAATACTTTGCTTCAGGGATGGGTTATGTACATCAACAGTCAGGAATTCCAAAGTCTATGCACTGACAACAAGGATTCCCTACACAATGTTTTAATCCTTCTTGCTATTCAACAGGCAAGGTCTCATGGTCTGGGCTTCTTAAGGGGTAAATCCTCAGGCTTCACTCTGACTATTCTGCTGTGGTGTCTTATGTTTTTCCATCAAGGAGGCATGTGGTCTAGGGCTCCTTATTTTCGAATTTTGGACCTCCTTTCTCGGAACTCGTCTATCTTTTCCCCCTTCTAGCTTACCATGTTCCACGGGTGATGCCTGTGGTAGCAGGTCCATTGTCTTACTCCTAGCAGATTCTCCTGTAAGAGTAGATGTTGCATTACAAGGTTCAGTTGGATTACCTCTCATTTTGCAACCCAAATTGGTGAGTTGGCCTCACATTGGATCACCCAACTACTGGCAATTTTGTCTCCAGTACCTCATATTTGGGCCTTGGCAATAGATGCTTTACATCTGGACAGGACAGGGTTACCACTCTCAACCTTCTCTCTACTTCATATGTT